>NC_056729.1:1971788593-1971976093 GCF_019279795.1 Protopterus annectens | reverse complement strand
CTGACCAACGAGGAATTGACCTCTGGTGTGGAACACCGGTCACCCATGTTGGTAATTACCAGGTCTAGGATATTGCTGCCCCTGGTGGGGGTGTGGATAAGTTGATCCAAGGCATTGGACTTTATGAATTCCAGAAAACGCTGAACAAAAGAGTTGGTACATGAGTAGTTTTCCCAGTTAATGGTGGGGTAGTTGAAATCATCCATTATTAGGGTGTTGGGTTATACCCTAATATTTTCCATTGCATCAAGAAATGAGGAGTGGGAATCCTGGGACATGGTGGGGGATCAGTAGCAAGTTACAATTTGGATTGCGGTCTTGCCCAGAGTTAGTTGCACTTGGATAATCTAGGATGCATTATGCTGAGCAACTAGCCTGGAGGTGTGGATAGCCTTTATGAATATGAACACGCCTCCACCTTTAGTGTTTCAGTCCAGGTTAGGTGGCCGAAAGGTTGTTATTGTTGTGTCTTTCAGCTTATCCTGGTTAGGGGTCGCCACAGCAGAACTCCGGTCCGCTAATGCTTGGCAGTGGATTTTTACGTGCCGAGTTACCAGCCCTGATGCACAACCTTCAACGAAGGCACACCCATTCATGCATGCCTCCACACAGAAGACGCTCTAGCTGAGAATCGAACGGGACAACGTCTTGCTGTGAGTGTGGTATGAATTATAGCCTGGTAATGCAGGGGTGCTCTCTGGAGCCTTGAACCAGGTCTCTGTCACTGCACAGATGTCGATGTTATCCATTTTAAGGAGTGCCTCGAGTGAATGCATTTTGAGGTTCAGACTTCCAGCTCGAGTAGCATTACTCACAGATTTTGCTTGCTTGTACCTGTTATGATGGCGAATTTGTCATTTGAATCTTGCCTAAAAAGGCACTACAGGGGTGGCCTTAGCCAGTATCCGGAATCCCAAGGGCGACAGGTACAGGCCATCTCTGGTAAAGCATCGTGGTCTGTCGATCACGTCATCCCAGGCAAACAGATACTGGATCCCCTTAGAATGACACCAGAAGCTTAGCCAGTTGTTGAAGTCAATCATTTTGTCCTTGTACTGTGGTATCATTCTGGGTGATGGCAGGATGCTAGGATCATACCTGCCTAGGCTACAAGATCTCACCCAGTTCGGGTTTGTAAAAGGCAGATCATGTCTCCTAAACCTGACAGACTTCTCTGAAGCAGTCACCAAAGCCGTAGACGAGGTTAAGGTGGTTCATACAGCCTATCTAGATCATGCCAAGGCTTTTGACACTATCCCCCACTCTGGAATTACAGATAAACTCGCTAAACTAGGTATAAATCCCCATGACACAAGATGGGTTGCCAACTGGCTCACCGACAGAACCCACACTGTGAAAGTAGCACACTCCAAATCTGACTTCAGACCAGTGACAAGTGGAGTACCATAGGGTTCAGTCCTGTTTGGTATCTACTTTTCTGAAGTACAGGCTAACACACAAGGTCTTTGGCTAACGAAGTTCACAGATGACTGCAAACAAGGAGCCATAATCGAAACTCCTAATGATGTGTAGATCCTACAAAAGTGCCTCACTGAGACAGATGCCTGGTGTCAAAGCCATGGCCTCTGTCATTCCCTTTGGTAAAAACTCTGTTCACATGAGCTACCACATACTTGGTAGTCTACTTAACATCAAAAGTGTGATAAGAGACCTTGGGACCCAGGTGGACAGTAGTCTCTCCTTTGATAATCACATCATCACATTAGTCAGGAAATCCTTCTAAATGGCACACCTCATCACAAAAGGTTTCTCGTCCAGGAAAAGAGAGGTCATTGTTCCCCTCTACTCATCACTCATTAGACCCATTAAGAAGTACAAAGCCCCTTTTGGTATGTACCTCACAAGGCATCTACAACTGGAAAGGCCGCAGAAATACCTCATAAAGAGGATTACCGGCCTCAAACAGATGCCCTACGCAGACCGTCTCAAAAAAAAGTACAGTTGTGTACACTTACCATAAATGTAGATGTTCGAGTGTATTCACTGTTGCAATCATCACATTTGGGTTATCTGCTTGCAGTAGCCCTCAGTCAGCCTGATTATCAAAGTCTGGGGTCCTGCATCGGTTGCTGTCTCATCTTCCATGACATCAGGTAGTCAGGGGTATCAAGCATGCAGCCAATGCCATTACATCAGTTTTTCTTGCTCCAGATGTCAGATGCCTCCCTAATGGGAAGCAATTATATATATATATATATATATATATATATATATATATATATATATATATATATATATATATACATATATATATATATATATATACACACACACACACACACACACACACACACACACAAGGTTACACCTCCAACAAAAAAGCAAATACACCAAAAAGCTTTAAGCATAGTAAAAAGGAATAGAGGTATAGCCAAAAGAAGTCAGGGGCTGGAGGGAGGGTAACCAGGACTGCAACAGTGCATACACTCTAACATCTACATTTATGGTAAGTGTACACAACTGTACTATGTTTTTTGTGTTTCACTGTTGCAGTCATCACATTTGGGTAGATTCCCAAAGCTAAGGATGAGAGGAGGAAATTAGATAGCATTAGGACCAGCTATAAGGCCCTGCAAGACTGCAGTGGCAAAGCCAGCTCTGGATTTAGAGAAAATTGGCAAATGGTAATGCTTGGTGAAAGTATGTACAGAACTCCAGGTAGCAGCTTCTAGGATGTCCCTGGTAGGGACACCTCTGAGAAAGGCTGTAGAGGTAGATGCAGCCCTGGTTGAATGTGGTCTTATCCCCTGTGGGATAGGTTTTCCATGGTGCTTATAGCAGAAATGAATGCAATGACCTATCCATTTAGAAATGGTTTGCTTTGAAATGGCCTTCCCCTCTGCCCCTTGCAGCAAATGCCACCAGCAGCTGTTCGGACTTCTTGACAGGTTTAGTCCTGTCCATTTAAACTCTAAGTTGTCCGTGCACATCTAAGGAGTGCAGTATACGTTCCCATTGGTTCTGTGGATTAGAAAAGAAGGGTTGCAAATGAATGGACTGATTAAGAGCCACACTGGATACTACCTTGGGCATGAAGGAGGGATTGGTCCTGAGGGACACCCTGTCCGCATGAAAGATGATGAAAGGCTCCACTGCCATAAGGGCCTGTAATTCAGACACCCTTCTTGCTGAAGTGATGGCTAAAAGGAAGGCAGTTTTCCAAGAAAGGAAAATCAACTCTACATTTGCAGCTGGCTCAAAAGGAGGTACAGTGAGTTTTTCCAATACAAAGTTAAGGTCCCAGGCTGGAGTTGGGGCTCTCCTGGGTGGTCTTAAGTTTTTGGCTCCTCTGAGGAACTGCTTGAGCAGTGGATGAGAGAAGAGGGGTGGTTCTGTGTTGTACTGAGCTGAAATGGCTGAGGCATGAATTTTGATGGAAGAAAAGGAAAAGCCCTTGTGGAGCATCTCAGTTAAGTATTGAAGGATCTGAGGTAAATTGGGTGCTGCTGTGCCCATCTCCTGAGTTTGGTTCTAGGAACAGAATCTTTTCCATTTTTCAGCATAAGATTTTCTAGTACTAGGCCTCCTTGCCTCCAGAATGACATCCAACACTTGCTTAATGAGGGATGGTAACGGACAGATCAGGTAATTAGCCAAACTGCCAGGTTCAGGGTGTGAAGCCGAGGGTGCAGAATCTGGCCCTCCTGCTGGGACAGCAGGATAGGGGACTGAGGCAGGTGCCATGGTGCCAGCAGTGACCCTGCGCAAGAGGGGGTACCAGTGTTGGGTGGCCAGTCTGGTGCAATCAGCATCGTCCTTGGTTTGTCCTGTTTGATCTTTAGTAGTACCTTGGAGAGAGGAGAGGCAGAGGAGGAAAGGCATAAAATGATAGATTTTTCCAGGTGAAGGACAGGGCATCCACTTTCCAAGCTTGTTTGTGGGGAGTCCTTGTGCAGAATTTGTCCAATTCGTAGTTCTGGGGGGGGGGGTCTATCTCTGGGCTCCCACATTTGTTTATCAACATGTTGAATGTTTTTGGTTCCAGTTTCCACACGTGTGGGTCCATGAGACTTCTGCTTAGTTCGTCTGCCAGTGTATCTAGCTTTCCTGGCAAGAATTAGCCTGTAGGTGCACTTGGTAGCTCAAGGCTGTGTTCCACAGAGCCATGGCTAGTCTGCAGAGAGGGTATAAGTGGGTTCCCCCCCTGCTTATGTACCACATAACAGTGGTGTTGTCTGTCTTTACCATTAATTGTCCTGGAAGAATGTGGTCCTCGAAGGCTCTCAGAGCATTCTGTACAGCTAACTTTTCTTTTTGATTGATATGCAGGTGCATTTGACTTGGTTTCCATTTGCCCTGAATGCACTTCCCTGCCAAGTGAGTCCCCCACGCATAGTCTGATGAGTCTGCTGTTAGGGTTTGGGCAGCAGGGAGTAGAGTGAATGGCAGTCCCTTGTTTTGGTGGCAGGCCACTGCCCACCAAAGGAACTCTAACTATAGGCAATGCATGATGGGAATCATTGCTTCTAGATCCTGAGAATGTTGACACCACAGGCTTTTTAGATACCACTGTAGTTTCCTCATATGCAGTCTTGCATATGGAATTAGGAGAATGCAGGAGGCCATGAACCCCAAGGCTTGCAGTATTTGTCTTGCAGATAGCAGGGTCTTTGTGGCCATTAGCTTGAAGTAAGCTGTCAAATGAACTTGTTTCTCTAGCGTGAGGAGAGCCATCTGGGAAGTTGTGTTCAAGCTTGCTCCCAGGAATACAATTTGTTGGAAGGGTACAAGATGTGACTTATTTTCATTTATGGTGTACCCCAGAGAAGTTAGCAGCTTTTGTACAAACGCCAGATGACTCAGTAGTATGTCCTGGCTTTCTGCCTGAATTAGAAAATCGTACAACTATGGGTATATTTATTTATTTATTTTATTTATTTATATTTGTTGACCGGGAGTGTCCAACTGGACGTAGGTCCATTTTCAGCGGAGGCCCGGGGAGAAAAGCTCCACAGTTAAAATAAACAGACAGTAGTTACATTGGATTACATAGTGATTAACAATTTACATAGCAATTACTTGCAACATATTTACAGATGAAGAACATAGTACATCAGTAGACAATGAGAATCTTTATCTGTGAAGTACATAACAGAAATTAACAAATGTTAAAATAAGAAGTTCCTGCTGTATAAGTACTAGGCTTATGAGCATCTCAGCTTGCTATAATCAAGGTAGTTAGTGGAATGGAAAGAAAGGTAGTGGTTGGATGGGGTGGGTGATATTAGAGTGGGAGTTGCAACGGCATAGCCAGCATGTTTTTAGGTGCGCTTTTAGTAAAGTTTTGAAGTGGGTGCATGATGGTACGGAGGTAATTGTGGGTGGGAGGGAGTTCCATAATTTGGCTATGGTGCAAGAGAATAGTGCTTCACCAGCAGAGTTATTGGCTTTAGTGATCTGCAAGTGATTTTTGTTGCTGGATCTTAGTGGTCTGGTGGTGTGATAGGGTTGGAGTAGATTCTGGAGGGATGGGACATTTAGTGGATGGTTTACTAGTTGTGGGCGAGTGAGAGTTGATACCATTGAAGGAGGTGAGGGAGTTCAAGCAAGCCCAGTTCAGCAATTGAGAGAGAGTGGTGACTACGGTAGGATGCCCCTGTGGCGAATTTGGCAATTTTGTTGTAACAGGTCTCTAGCTTGTTTAGATCGCATTGCCTTAGGTTGGTATATATTGGAGAGCCATAAAGTAGGGTGGAGATAATGTGGGAATTTGCTATTGAAATCTTTGATGCTTTGGTGAGAAGATGCTTATTTCTGTATAACGCTCCTAGTTTTTTGTGGACTTTTTTTATGGTCATGGATATGTGAATGTCAAATTTTAGTTTATTGTCTATTTCCACTCCTAGCAATTTGGTGTGTTCAGTTGGGTATATAGTGGTGTTGTCTTTTGCTGTGATGTTAAAGTGAGAGTTGTTTTGAGTATGTTTGGTGGGTTGGAAGAGGAGTAGTTTAGTTTTGTTTGGGTTGAGTATTAATTTTGCATCGGATAACCAAGTTTCAACAGAGGAAAAGGCTTCCTGTGTGACTTTTTGCAGTTTGGGTAGGGACTGGGCTGAGCAGATGATGGTCGAGTCATCTGCGTATTGTATGAGTGTGCCATGTGTGGTGGCAGAGGCTAGATTATTTGTGAAAACAGAGAAAAGTAAGGGTCCAAGGATGGATCCTTGGGGAACCCCTTTGGAGACAGGTAGTTGGGGAGATGTGTCATTCTGCCATACAACGGATTGTTGGCGGTCAGACAGGTAACTCTGAAACCAGTTGGTGACTGATTGTAAGAAGGATACGTTATTGAGGACAGAGATGAGTTGTTTGTGTGGGACCATGTCAAATCTTTAAATAGGTCTAGGAAAGTAGCAGAGGAGAGATAGCCATTGTTTTTATGCTGAAGGATAGTGTTAGTATAGGAGAGTAAGGCAGTTGTGGTGCTATGGTTTGGTTGGAAACCATGCTGAGTATTGGAAAGGAGGTTGTTAGTAAGGAGGTAGTCTGAGACCTGAGAGTGTATGCATCTCTCTAGTATTTTGGAGAGTGGAGAGAGAATAGCTATGGGGCGGTAATTGGTTAGTTCTGTGGAGGGTCCGCCTTTGTGGAGGGGAATTATATGTGATACTTTCCACAGTGTGGGAACATAACTTTCTGACAGAGATTGGTTAATCAAGAGGAAGAGCTATACTATTCACTGTTATCCATAATCCATCTCGGGTGTTTTGTTTGTCTTGCATATAAACATGCAATAAAAAAATAGCTCAATACTTACATCTAGTTCCTTATACTAAGAGCTCAAATACAGCAAGCAAAGGACAAACAGAGAGTCCTAAAGAGGTAAAAATGCACTCCATATAGGGAGTTATCAGACAACTGTCAATTAAGAACAGAGCAGTGCTGAATACAAGGGCTAGACTCTGTTCATCCTCGTAACTGAAGGAAAGCACAAAAAGGACTTGCCAGCTAGAACAAGTCTAGACTGCAAAAATAATGTGTACACATTGCAATTAATGTTAGTGATCTTGTACTGGGCATTGCAAGTCTGACAGCTAGCTCAAAATCTCCAAATGAACTTGATCATAGTTACACAGCCTTAGAAAAACAACGAGCCAATTCAAAATAAAATCTTGGGCCCGGCCCTTCATTACCACAGACAATATTTTCAGACTTATTGAAATGAATGAAATGACTCTTGCACTCTAAGAATCTAAAGACAAACCATAATCATAGAAGTAACTGAACACAGAAGTGTACTCTTAGAAATACAAATTTAACAAAACTTGCAATCAGTACAGATTGTTCTCAAGCTTACTCGGTACAGGTTAAGGACCCTACTTAGTAATCCCCTCTTAATCCCCCTTTTCCTTCCACTAAACTACCTCCTTTTTGCCTATACTTTTCAGGTAACCTTACTATGACTTAGTCATTATGAGCATTTATCAAATAACATTACTGTTACTAAGTGACTAAGTATGGAGAACCGTACTCATGTTAGCTTGCAAAATAGAAACTCTATTTCTACACTGTTGCTCCATCTGTAAAAATCACATGTGCACTTTAACCTTAACCCTTATTAACTTGTACATGTTTGTGTTAATTTATTTTCTTTTTATACTGTGGAAATTGTTATACTTTGTAACTTCTTTATACTTTGTAACTTTTTTTGGAGCTTTTCTCCTCTTTCTCCGCTGAAAAGGGGCACCTGCCCAATCAGATTAACCTGGTCAACAAATGTCAATTAAATTAATAAATAAATTCTTCAGTGGCTATTGCTTTCTTTGGGGCAAGCTACTTCCCCACTCTTGGTTAATTCAAGGACAATTTGTCTTCCTTTTCTCTAGGACCCTTAAGGATACAGTGAAAATATCCAGTTTGATGATATTACTAAATACATTTCTACAGCTGCAGTAAACTTCTTCTGGTCAAGCAATCAAGCCTGGGTCACTATCAATAGAAGTCCTACATCGATTACCTTTTGGGAAGAAATCAGACTTAAGACTAGATATCTCTAGCCTACTTAAAAAAAAAAAAAATCCCTCTCAAAACCTCCCAATAACAAAACACCACCCTATCAATTTACTGGGTTAGTAATGGCTCGGTAAGGAACATTAATAAAGACATTATTACTGATAGCCACCTGCAGTATATCCAAATAAATGATCCAAGATTAAACCATCTGGTCAGGCAGAGTAACTCATTTTTTTCATGCACTGTGTTTCAGGTACAGCTGCTGCATTGCAGTTGTTTAAACATCTGGTCTGTACTTCATCAAAGACGGTCTTCTTTTATCTGGTAGAAGAGGAAATAACTACACAAGGTATTCATCATAACAGTACATGTTAGAAAAAGAGGCACAAACTTTCTTTTTAATTATTAGTCCTCTACACTGAAGGCCATCTGCTGTCATCAGTAGAATGAAACTGATGCACCACAGGTACTGGCTAGTGTGCATCCCCTACATAAAACAGATACTATATCGGCTGCTACGGTGGCATAGAGGGATAAAGCCCAGACCATGGCCCAGCTGAAGTGGGTTCAATTACTGGCTCGTGCAACTGATGGAGTGGCAAGGAAGGGATGGCCATGCCTATCGCAGGTGGGAGGGCGCTCACTGATGCACTTCCTAAGGGGCGGCATGACTCAAAGAAGGGAGTTCCTCTCAGTCATAATCAGCAAGTGTGGCAGGTAGGGAAATGGCATGGATAGGACAAACAAAAATCTCCCTGGGAGGAAGCACAGATGACCCAAACCTCCAGGATAAACTGAGGATACAAGACAATCCCCAGCAAATATAGAGTAAGTAATTACTAACTGGACATTGGGTACTAGGGGCCAGGGTGGTAACAGTGAGGTCCAGCCCCCAAAAAATAACAGTGCATCAGACCATCTTTAGCTCTACTTCTGAGAAACAAAATGGAATATCAATAAAATAAAAAAATGAAACTTGCAAGGACTGTAATGCTATGTTACAGTCCTTGCAAGTACTGTCTTTTTTAAATGCAAACTCTTCTGGTAATTAAAAAATGTCAACACTTAAAAGCAGAATTATGTTCTGACAAACCTAGAGTGGTCTTATGCTGTTCTTATATTTTTCCAAGCAGATGAAAAATATATATGTATGCAGCTCCGACTCTGGAGAATATAACATTTGTTCAGTCATTAGAACTCCACTCAGAAAGGTGATGAGGACCCAGTTTCTGGACATTTCACAATTTAAGAGAGGGGGGGTCCAAAACAAAAACTGCCAGTGAAACCATTTCCCTTGTTCCAAAAGAAGAGGGATGAGTGACAGGCCCAGAAGCAGACCAGAAAAAAATAGAAGTTTTGATTCAAAGCAAAGCTAATACTGTAAGCAGGTGGGGAAAGTGCAGTTGTGTACACTTACCATAAATGTAGATGTCATAGAGTGTATTCACTTGTTGCAGTCATCACTTTTGGGTTATCTGCTTGCAGTAGCCCTCAGTTGGCCTGATTAAAAAAGTCTTGGGTCCTGCGTTGGTTGCTGTCCCTTCTTCCATGACGTCAGGGGTATAAAACATGCAGCCAACGCCATTACATCAGTTTTTCTTGCCCCAGATGTCAGATGCCCCCTTAATGGGAAGCAATTAAATCTATAAATATACAAGGTTATACCTCCAACAAAAAAGCAAATGCACCAAAAAGCTTTTGAAGATAGCAAAGGAAAGTAGAGGTATATCCAAAAAAAGAAGGGGGCTGAAGGGAAGGTAACCAGGACTGCAACAGTGAATACACTCGAACATCTACATTTATGATAAGTGTACATAACTGTACTATGTTCTTCGTGTTTCACTGCTGCAGTCATCACTTTTGGGTAGATTCCTAAAGCTAAGGATGGGAGGAGGAGTTTAAATAGAATTAGGACCAGCTAAAAGGCCCTGCAAGACCTGCAGTGGCAAAGCCAGCTCTGGATTTAGAGAAAATTGGCAGATGGTAATGCTTGGTGAAAGTATGTACAGAACTCCATGTAGCAGCGTCTAGGATGTCCCTGGTAGGGACGCTCTGAGAAAGGCTGTAGAGGTACATGCAGCCCTTGTAGAGTGGGGTCTGATCCCCTGTGGGATAGGTTTTCCATGGTGTGGCAGCAGAAACGAATGCAATGGCCTATCCATTTAGATATGGTTTGCTTTGAAATAGCCTTCCCCTCTGCCCCTGCAGCAAATGCCACCAGCAGCTGATCAGATTTCCTTTGAGGTTTAGTTCTGTCCAAGTAGAATCCAAGTCGTCTGTGCACGTCTAAGGAGTGCAGAATCCGTTCCCCTTTGTTCTGTGGATTAGGAAAGAAGGTTGGCAAATGTATGGACTGATTAAGGGCCACACTGGATACCACCTTGGACATGAAGGAGGGATTGGTCCTGAAGGACACCCTCTCCGCATGAAAGATGATGAAAGGCTCCACTGCCATGAGGGCCTGTAATTCAGACACCCTTCTTGCTGAAGTGATCGCTAAAAGGAAAGCTGTTTTCCAAGAAAGGAATTTTTAGTCTGCAGTGGCAGCTGGCTCGAAAGGAGGAAGGGTGAACTTTTCCAATACAAAGTTGAGGTACCAGGCTGGAGTTGGAGCTCTCCTGGGTGGTCATAGATTTTTGTCCCCTCTGAGGAACTGCTTAAGCAGTGGATGAGAGAAGAGGGGTGGGTTCAGTATTTTAATGAGCTGAGATGGCTGAGTCATGAATTTTGGAGGAGAAAGACAGGCCTTTATGAAGCATCTCAGTTAAGTATTGTAAAATCTGAGGTAAATTGGGCACCGTTATGCTCATCCCTTGAGATTAGTTCCAGGCACAGAATCTTTTCCATTTTTCAGCGCAAGACTTTCTGGTATTAGGCCCTCCTTGCCTCTAAAATGATATCCCTCACTGGTTTACTGTGGGATGGGAAAGGAGAAATTATGCAATTAGCCAGGCTGCTAGATTCAGTGTTTGAAGTTGAGGGTGCAGAATTTGGTTTTCCTGCTGAGATAAGAGAGTAGGAGTCTGAGGCATGGAGCCCACAGTTACACACTGCGCAAGAGGGGGTACCATTGTTGGCGTGGCCAGTCTGGTGTAATCAAAATCGTCCTTGGTTTGTCTTGTTTGATCTTCAGTAGTACTTTGGAGAGCAGAGGCAGAGGAAGAAAGGCATAAACTGATAGGTTTTTCCAGCTGAAGGACAGAGCATCCACTTAAGCTTATTTGTGGGGAATCCTTGTGCAGAATTTGTCCAACCGATAGTTTTGAGGGGAGGCAAACAGGTCTATATCTGGACTCCACCATTTGCTTGTCAACATGTTGAAAATTCTTGGTTCCAGTTTCCACTCGTGTGGGTCCATGAGGTTTCTGCTTAGTTCATCTGCCAGTGTATTTAGTTTTCCTGGCAGAAATTGAGATTGTAAATGTACTAGATAGCTGAGGGCTGTGTTCCACAATGCCATGGCTAGTCTGCAGAGGGGGTAAGAATGTGTACCCAACCTGCTTGTTTATGTACAACATAACAGTGGTGTTGTCCGTCTTTATCATTAATTGTCCTGGAGGAATGTGGTCCTTGAAGGCTGTCAGAGCATTCTGTACAGCTACCATTTCTTTTGATTGATATGCAGGTGCATTTGACTTGGGTTCCATTTGCCCTGAATGCACATCCCTGCCAGGTGGGCCCCCGATGCATAGTCTGATGCGTCTGTTAAGATTTGGGTGGTAGGGGTTGGTGTGAATGGTATTCCCCTGTTTTGGTGGCAGGCCTCTGCCCACCAAAGGAACTCTAGGCATAGGCAAGGTTTGATAGGAATCATTGCTTCTAGATCCTGTGAATGTTGACACCATAGGCTTTTGGGATACCATTGCAGATTCCTCATATGCAGCCTTGCATAAAGAATTAGAAGAATGCAGAAGGCCATGAACCCCAAGGCTTGCAGTATTTGCCTTGCAGATAACTGGGTTTTTGTGGCCACTTGTTTGAAGTAGGCTGTCAAATTAATCAGTTTCTCTGGTGTGAGGAAAGCCATCTGGGAAGTTGTATTCAAGCTTGCTCCGAGGAATATAACTTGTTGACAGGTTACCTGGTGTGATTTCTTTTCGTTTATGGTGTACCCCAGACAAGTCAGTACCCTTTGAACAAAGGCCAGATGATTCAAAAGTATGTCCTGGCTTTCTGCCTGAATTAGACAATTGTCCAGATATGGGTATATTTGAATATTTCTTTGCCTGCAGAATGCAATGACTGGAGCTAGGCACTTTGGCTTATCTACTGCGCCCAGGGTATTCACAAAGGGCAGTGCAGAGAACTGACAGTGCATGTAATCTGCTTTGAAGCGTAGATATTTTCTGCAAGACTCCCTGATAGGGATGTGCAGGTATGCTTCTTTTAAGTATAGTGTTGCCAACCATGTATCTTTGTCTAGCATAGGAAGCAGCTGGTGAATAGTAAGCATCTTGAATTTTGGAATTACCAGAAAGGTATTTAAGAGTAGAAAGGTCCAGGATAGGACGCCATGTATTGCCTCTTCTGGGTACCAGGAAAAGTCTAATAGAACCCTTGTCCCTTTTCTTCTTCTGGTACCAACTAAAAAGCACCCATGCTTAAGAGAGAGAGTACTTGATTTTGGGCCTCTGCCCACTGATTTGGGGGTAGATCTGACCACCTGCTTGGTGTTTGTAAGGTGTGGAAGTGAAATCTGTATCCTTGGGACACTACATTTAAAACCCATTTGTCCTGGGTAAAGAGTTCCCAGTTTTTGGCCTGCAGACCAATATTTCCGCGTAAAGGAGCATTCAGTTGGGAAGTGCTTGGAAGTTTTAGAAGCAAGTTAATGAGACTGTTTTCCATGAGGGGGGGGTCTTACTACTCCCTGATTTGGGTGCAGAAACCACCCACTGCTTAAGTCTTGTGTTTTCCCTGGGACTGAAACCTGGGGGTTCTGCTATGACTGGGTTTGGCTTGAGAAGACCTTGAAGAGGCTGGAAAGGACCAATTCTTAGAGGGCCAGTGCCTACTAAATCTAGGAGGCTGAACTTGTAAGAAATCTTTAACACTTTGCATAGATTTAGCTTTATCTTCCATCTTTTTAAGAACTTCCTCAGCCTTGCTGCCAAACAGGCAGTCCTGATTTAAGGCAGCATCCAACAATTTTGCTTTAACATGATCAGGTAAAGATTGCTCCTTAAGCCAAGCATGCCTTCTGAGCACAGAACCAGTAACAGCAGCCCTGCAAGAGGCCTCTAAAGAATCAAATCCAAATAGCAAAATATGTTTTTCAACCTGTTCAGCAGAATGCATTAAATCCATTTTCCGCAGAGTCAGGAATCAACATCATTTTCTGTTTAAGCAACCCAATAACATGTTGTTGATACTTAACATATGAAAGTTTAAAGCCCTAATGGCCAAGGTTGCAGAAGTGTAAACCTTCTTACCCCATCTATCCAGCGCCCTGGAGTCTCTATCAGAAGGGGTAGGATTTTTAGCAGTAAAAGCCTTAATGCCCTTGCATCCCTGTGAAACAGTCTCTGGATCCGCAATAGGATTTTTAAAAAGGAAGTTGTGTGAATCAGGAACCCTGTAATATCTGTCAGGTTTTCTGGGAGCATGAGGCAAAGAATCAGGGGCCAAACTAGATTCCAAAAAAGCATTATCAACTATGTCTAGTACAGGAGGAATAGCTAAAGGCCTATGCTGAGGCAGGAGTAAGAAATCCCTAAGCCTCTTTTTTTGAAACAGAAAAATCCTGGCTTTCCTAGTGGAAATGCTTTCTTAGAATATGTAAGGTTTCACCAAAAGAAAAATCCTCTGGAGGGGAAGCAGAGGGAATAGAGTCCTCTGCATCAGAATCCTCATAAGTAGATAAGGGCAAATCCAGATCATCAGAAAAATCAGAATCCTGGTCAGAAGATTCATAAACAACTTCAGTCCTAGGTCTCTTAGAAGGGGGAGTCTGGCTTCCCCTGATTAGCGTTATAAGATCTTCAGCCATTCTTATTTGTTTTTTAGGCATAGAGGCCTGAGTATGCGGCCTGGGGGATGCATCTTTCAGGAATTAACTGTATTGCTAATGCTACATATAGTATTTTTTTGCAATAAGACCATTTTTATTAATTGCAAATATGTCTTCAAAAGTTAATATAATTTTGTTCCACTTTTCTATATATATATTTTATTGTTTCAATAATGTTTTTATAATTTATTAATAGTTTCATTTATATTTTTGCATAACACTATTCCTAAATAATTTA
The DNA here is from genome assembly GCF_019279795.1 of Protopterus annectens. Classification (NCBI taxonomy): domain Eukaryota; kingdom Metazoa; phylum Chordata; order Ceratodontiformes; family Protopteridae; genus Protopterus; species Protopterus annectens. The sequence goes on along the minus strand of NC_056729.1, from coordinate 1,971,961,871 downwards.
GCATATGTTCTTGTTTTCCTATGATGGATTTATCTGTAACTTGTAGTTCTTTTTTCTTACTTAAAAATAGAAATGTTAATTTTGATATATTGAAGTGTAGACCTAAAATCTTATAAAATTTCTCCATTAATTATTCTAGCTCTCCTAATGACTCTCTGGAGTTTGATAAGGTTAATAAAATATCATCAGCAAAAAGCATTATTTTAGATATGTACTGGTCACAGACTTCTACTCCTTTTATTCCTGGATTATTGCGTATTATTTCTGCAAGTATTTCTATAGCCAAAGCAAATAAAATAGGAAAACAGGGGCATCCTTGTTTAGTACCTTTCGTTATATGGATAGATTCTGAGGTGAAAGGACCTAATTTAATGTAGGCTAACTTATTAATATATATGTTTTCAGTAATAAGATGAAGGGAGAAGGAAAGAGGAGGAAATTCAAATAATGCTAAAGTTTTAAATAGATATTCCCAGTTGAGGGAATCAAAAGCATTTTCTATGTCTAATCCAATTACAAGTGTTTCTCTATCTTCTTTATTCACATAATCTATAAGAGTAAGTATCATTTTAATATCATGTGTGTGCCTGTTATATAAAAATCCAGTTTGATCATTATTAATTGTCTTTGAAAGTGGGATTTTCATTCTGTTATCTAGGATTGACGTAAATATTTTGTAATCATTATTCAGCAAAGATATGGGTTTGTATGAGGTGCAAAGGTCTGATAGTTTATTTTCTTTTAGAATTGGTGTTATGAGAGAATATTTCCATGAGGGTGGTATTTGTGCTTCTGACTGGACTTCTAACAAAGTTTTATGAAAAAGGGAGATTACTGCTGAAGGGAAAAGTTTGTAAATTTCCATAATTATACCATCTATACCCGGTGCTTTGTTAGATTTACTTTCTTTTATCTTATCAACAATTTCTTTGTAGGATATAGGTTTTTGTAGGTCTAGTTTTAAGTTTTCGGGATTTTTTTTATATTGATAAGGTTTGTTTGTGTGTGTGTGTGTGCGCGTGTGTGTGTCTTTCGGCATTTCCCGGTTAGAGGTCGCCACAGCGGAACTCCGGTCCGCTAATGACTGGCAGTAGAGTTTTAAGTGCTGGCTTGCCGGGCCTAACACACAACCTTCAACGAAGGAACGCCCATTCATGCATGTCGTCACACAGTAGATGCTCTAACTGAGAATCGAACGGGCAACGTCTAACTGTGAGGCGACAACACTACTGCAGCACCACCACCGCGATATATTGATAAGGTTTGTATCTAAGTTTATTTGGTTGGTATCTAAATCTTCTTTTTTGAAGTGTTCCATATAATGGAACCAAAATGCTTCAAGGATGTCTTCTACATCTGATACATCCGATACTTTTTTCCCCTTTCTTTTCATGATATATACTACTAATGTTATTTGCTTTAGATTGTATTTTAATTCTTGTAGAGAAGTTATGTAGATATCTGGGGGAGGTGGCTAATGAGTTTATTTTAAATTTTTCCAAGTCTAGACAAGTTGTGTGTGTTAGAATTTCATTATATTTTTTATTTAATTCCTCTTTCTTTTTTTACTTCTGGACAATTCTGATTATTTTTTTAGATTTCGCTGTCAAGAGTCTGGTTTGCAAGTCTAACAATTCAGATTCCCAGTCTCTAACTTTGTGTACCAGCTAAGGGTCTTACCAAATAAATATGCTTTTAATGAGTCCCAAACCATGACACAATTTCAAGAAATAATTGTAGTTCTGACAATATCCAGGGTCTGAATTCTTTAATTTTCGTGATGTATGATAAAATTCTAGTTGAGAGGATTAAAGGTTTAAACTCTATTTGCTGCTTCATTATCAGAGAGTCATGATCTGAGAAGGGGCATGGAACTATTGCAAAGTTGAGGATTTTTGTTTGTAAATCTTGAACTATGAGTAATGGTTTGTGTTCAAATCTATGGTCTTTATGGGAAAATAAGGATTTATCATCTTTTACTTTAAAAGTGTCAATTAAATGAATCAATCCATTTTTTAAGGATTTTGAAATAGTTGCTATGTGAAAAGACTTCTTGGTGATTTCAGAAGCTTCTAAGGTACAATTAAAGTTTCCTCCCAGTATAGGATTTCCTTTATAATTGTTGGAAATAAAATCTAGGTGTTTTTTAACCGTTCCTACTCCAATTCCTGGGAACCACTATACCTTCTTTGTCTTCATATTTATAAATAACTTTTGGAGTGATTATGTTTTTCTTCCAGAGAACTGATGCTCCTTTTGTCTTTATTCTATAGGAGGATTGAGCTAAGACTGCATAGTCCTTAGGGTTCCAAATAAAGCTATATTTAGTCTTAAAATGCGTTTCCTGGAGAAATACTACTTGTGCCTTATTTAGATTTATTATTTTAGTCAGTCTGATCTTTTATTTGCATTATCTAAGCCATTAGTATTTAATGATAAGAATGTTAAATTAATTTCAAGTTATTGTTGGAAGAAACATTTTACTTTTTTTTTATTTTGATTATAGTAGTTATACCATATTCACTGATAACACTGAACGTTATTTTTGTGTGTGTAAACTTGGAAGTATAATTTAATGTTTTTTCTTCTTTAAATACAAGTAGGGTAAAATTCTGGTCAGGCTTTAAAAAAGTACTTCTATAAAACATTAATTCTAAAGTAACAAATACAAGCAAATATGAATTTCTCATTAAACATGGAATGAAAGTCATTCCTAACCAAATAGATAAAGATAGCTCTATTGGATTATCACTCATACCTTTAACCAACAATATCAAATGAGCTCCATATGTTAAATTATATGGAGAATTTTCTTGAGAGATATGAAATTCTATATTATTCTATTATTGTTCTATAGTATTTTATATATCAGGATGGAATGTTAGTAGTGTAAACAATTATGTTGACTTAGAAAATATCCAGTATTTAGTTACCCTTAAGAGATCCCAAACATGTCAGATATGCCATTTTGGATAAATTAAATGCAACAGAGGAGCATACACTAAATACGCCAACAGAGGAGCATACACTAAATACGCCAACAACAAATAGATTAATACTAAAATAATTTGACTAAAAGGACTCTTGCAGGAGACAATGAGTGATTACCAATGAAATATGAATTTACCGTAGGTGTACTATCTTCCTTTACTTTCCCACCCTTCAGCTCATCAGCTTCAACTTACACTTATGAAAAGACATGGCTTATCAGTGGTATCCTGACTCTGAGTCGAGGCGCCCTACATTCTAGTGTGCAGTGGTTTTACATATTTATATATTTACAAAGCAGGGTCTAAGAATGAACTATGTTCACCCTGACAATTCCCATCCTGCATAGGGCACCTCCTGCTTCCAGAATGGGTAATCACATCAGGTCTAGAATGAATGTGAAGGCACCTATATGGTAATCAAGACTTACCTTAGGTAAGTATTAATCAAATAGTATTTAGAGCATCTTAGAGAGTTCTTGGGACAGTTAGAATACTCTTAAGCCTTTACTCCCCTGACCAAAAACAGAGATTTCCCTTCCCTTTCTTTCCCTTGTTTTAAATCAGCACTAATAAAAGAAATTCAGCAAACATAGGTAAACAGAAATAACATTCAGTAGTCCGTCTTGTATATGACTCGCAATCCATTAAACAAGTCAGTGACTAACATCACTTTAGTAAATATTATAAAGACAAATTAGAAATAATTTTCTAGCTCTTTACATTTTCTGATAAAGCAAAAAGTTAACAATAAGCTATTTTAACTAAAAGTATAAAGCATTTCAATTTTTCCTTGCATGTATACATTTCTACTTATATTGTAGTGTCAATAGCTGTCTTTGAAATCTGTATAAATACTTCACTTCTTCAAATCATTCCTTTTTCAATTCAGGTTTTGTTTTGTCAAAACGGCAACAATATTTCAAGGGCATGATTAATATCTAGACTGTTTCAAATAACTTGCCAGTTGCCAATTGAGTTAGTTTAGAATGTATGGTTAGTACAAATATAGCATGTTGCGAAAAAAAATGTATTTTTTTCGTGTGCTCTAGAGACTGTCATATACAAGTAACATATATAATGTAGCATATATAGAGCAGATAGCTTATGGATTCAGGTTGTTAAAGTATATTATGCTTACTAATCAGGCAGTTTCATTTAAATTCACAAGTAATTTGGGGACATTTCAGTTGAGTTTCCAGTAATCTGTAGTCCAATGTGAGTAATGGAGTCCACTTTTCCTCAAAAACATGTCATAATTCATTAAACAAAGCAGAGTCTAACATCTAATAATCATTATAAAGACAAAATAATAGTAATTTCCTAGCTCTTCAAACTTTCTGACATCGCAAAATGCTGACAGTAAGCTATTTTAACTGGAAGACAAACATTTCAATACTTCCTTGTGAATATATATTTTTACTTTTACTGTAGTGTCAAGAACTGTCTTTGAAATTTATGCATTACATCACTTCTTTCAAGTCATTCATTTTACAGTTCAGATTATATTTTGTCAAAATGTCAATAGCATTTCAAGGGCACATTTAATATTTAAACTATTTTAAATGAATAGCTATCAGTTACCAAGTGAGTTTGTACAGAGTGTGAGGTAACTGCAAAGATATGTTGCAAAAAGTAATGTGTATCTTTTCATGTGCACTAGAGACTGACAATTTCAAGTACCATAAAATATAACTTTTACAGTGCAGGCAACTTCTGAAATCAGCATGTTAAACTGAGTAATACGTTTTAATCAAGCAGCTACATTTAAGTGCACATGTAGCTTGGGAACATTTCAGTTATGTTTCCAGGAATATGTAATCCTACGAGTATAAATCAAAATATTTACAAATAGTCCTAGTATGTATTTATTTTACCTTGCTTAGGTTTTTTCATTTTAATAAGTAAACATTACTTTTTCTTATTATGTGTAATCTGTGAGGCTAAATGCACTTCACAGGTTCAGTGTCCTTAAAAACTGCAGCAGTTTACTGTTGCTATGGCAACGCAAATAGAATGTGAAGAAAGCCTCACTTCTCTTAACCAACAGTACATTTTTCCCTCTTTTTTTTATATATATATATTTGTTAATACTTAAAGGAAATAATTCAAATGACATATGTACATGAACATTTCAGAGTTAATCACGAACATGTCCCCAATCCCAATAAGCATGATTATCATTAATCTAATAAATATTGTAATAATTAAGTTCACTATTTCAATTAGTCTACCTTAAAACTTGATAATTTTAGACTATTATTTATCTGTGTATAGATAGTGAGTTATTAAATATATACAGACTATATTAGTATAGTAAATAGGAAAGAATTCAGAAAGGGAGACAAGATACAGTTAAAATAAATAATGAAAAAAGAGAGAAGAGAAAGAAAAGAGAAAATTAAAAGAAAATACACATATATTATGTATGTTGATAGAGAGGTGAAGAAGAGAGTACAGGCAGGGTGGAGAAGAGTGTCAGGAGTGATTTGTGACAGACGGGTACCAATAAGAGTGAAAGGGAAGGTCTACAAGGGGGTAGCGAGACCAGCTATGTTATATGAGTTGGAGACAGTGGCATTGACAAAAAGGCAGGAGTCAGAGCTGGATGTGGCAGAGTTAAAGATGTTAAGATTTGCACTCAGTGTGACTAGGATGGATACGATTAGGAATCATTATATTAAAGGGTCAGCTCATGTTGGACAGTTTGGAGACAAAGCAAGAGAGACGAGATTGCATTGGTTTGGACATGTGCTGAGGAGGGATGATGGGTATATTAGGAAAAGATAAGGATGGAGCTGCCAGGTAACAGGAAAAGAGGAAGGCCTAAGATAAGGTTTATGGACGTGGTGTGAGGACATGCAGGCGGTTGGTGTGACAGAGCAAGATGCAGAGGATAGGAAGAAATGGAAAGCGACGATCCGCTGTGGCGACCCCTAACGGGAAAAGCCGAAAGATGATGATGACTATGTATGTTGATTTACAGTATAAATATTTTATGTGCTATATAACCCTCCTTCTGTGAAAGAAAATTACCCTGTTTTACATACCTGAGGTAATGTGAAAACTATCATGCATCATCTATTTTCAAAATATATAGATAAAGATTCCAGTAGTTAGTTACCTTTGTTTTAAAATTCCAAGCAGTAAAATTAGTCCTTTAAAGTAATGTTAAAACAATTCATATAATAGTAGATGCTTTGAGATTTGGCTGTAACAGTATCAGTCTTTTGCTGCTTCTTTTTGACATCTGTCCAGACATTTTCTTTTTTCTCTTGACAGAAGGTGACATCCAATCCATATATTCTGGTAAAATAATCACATTAGGTTTTAATAAATGAAGAGGCTTCCTCTAAGTCAATAAAGGTCCTCATCTCGTTGGCATACAGTATTCTTATGTTAGCTGGATATGCAAGTTGTGCCTTGATGTTATTTTGTTTCAGAAACATTATCATTGGCCACACTTTTTTCCTTTGTTCCATTATTCTAGATGAATAGTCGTTATCAAATCTTATCACGCTCTGTTTATATTTTAGAGGTGCCTTCCTCTAAGCAGATCTTAAAATCAGTTCCTTGTCCAAGTATGAAAGAAATTTGATAATTATTGACCTAGCATGAGAGGTTGAGTTAGTGGCAGGTTTCCTAAGAGCTCTGTGTGCCTTTCAATGCCAAAGGAAAGTCCTTCTTTTAAATTTAAAAAGTCAGGGATCCAGCTTGATAAAAATAAAATAATATCCTCACCTTCTGTGTTTTCGGGTAATCCGAAAATCCTGATGTTATTTCTCCTCTCACTATTTTCCAAGTCATCTACTTTATTAACCAAGTGTTTTGTTTAAGAAGCAGTTCTTTCTGTGTTTCCTCTTCCTTAAATCTGCTTTCCAAGTCATTCAGAGAAACCTCTATTGCTGTTATCCTTGTCTGGTGGTGGTGTAGTATTTCCTTGAGGGTGTCAGCCTGTTTTTGACTACTTGTTTTAAGATTTTCTACGTTCTTTTTAAAATCATCCATCTTCAAAAACCACTCCTGCAGGGTAGATGCCATCTGTTGTAGTTCCTTCTTTAAGGCAGCATCCTGGTGAGAATTCCTTGAGCTGCACATTTTAACAAGTGAATATCTCTCCAAGCTTTTTGACAGGAAATAATTTGTAAAACTTCAAAGTTTCTAATTATGTAAATTAGTCCTTTATCTATAAGATTTTATACTTTAATGAAAAAAAAAAAAAGAATATTTTTTCCTGTCTTAATTAACTAGTTATATGGAGCTCTAAAATACTGCTGCTTTCAGTTAGCCATTCAGGCTCCGCCCCCAAAACCGAACTTCTGACCATCACCTAGAATGATTTTTCTATTACCGAAACCTGGATGACAAATAATCACCTCGCCCTCAACCCAAATAAAACAAAACTCTTGCTCTTTACACCCCAAAAAAAGTACCACCATTAATAAATCTGATTTCATCATTTTCTCCTCCAAGACTGCCTTAGAGGTAGTTTCCCATACTAAGTTACTTGGCATAACCTTAGATGACAACTTAACCTTTGACCAACACATCCACACCACCATCAAAAAAACGCACCAAAAACTTGGTACCCTCTACCGATAAACACTTTTTAAACTACTCTACTAGAAAAACACTTGCCCAAACTTTTCTCCTACGTTCTCTCCTCTATAATGCCCCCATTCTGACAAACATCCAATTGTCATTAAAAAAAATAAAATGGAGAGCTGCTATAACAAAATTGCTAAATTCGTTACTAGAGCAAAATATTCCTCCCATCACTGTCATTCATTACAATCCCTGAACTGGCTAGAACTCCCACAACATCTAACTTGCATACAACTAGCCACAGCACACAAATTCATCTATAATTCCTCCAAATGCCCAGACCTGGTTTCACTACTGACTATCAACCAAACCGGTCGCTAAGATCTGAAAATCAATCACTTATCAAAGATAAGAGACCTAAACTCCCTGTAGGCCAATACCTTTACTCTTTTTACTGTAGCTAAATTCTGGAATGCCCTTCCACCTTCTCTATGGACTATAAATAATGCCCAGTAATTCAAAAAAATAACTACCAACATCTCTCCTCTCATTGGCTATGCCCTTGCACCATCCCCAATTCCTCAGTCACCTGATTACTAACCTGACTCATCTCTCAGATACCCACACTCTTCTTCACTCTCCCTATTGTGCAGTCAACCCTTAATCACAGCACAGTGTGCCTCATCCTGCCTCACATGGTGTGTAAACATTGTGTTAGTGCAGATTATCATTATCTGTCTGATCTAATGAATACCTGCCAAGCACCCGAGTCTTCCACAAAATGTTGCTATATATTGCCTATGTTACTGTGTCACTTTACTCCGATATTATTCTATATTGTTAAATGCGGTAATTACTCTTGTATATTGTTAAATGCTGTTATTAAACTCTTTAAATAATCTCTTAATTATGTACATTTTTTTTTTTTGGAGCTCTTCTCCCCGGGCCACCACTGAAAATGGGTTCATTCAGCCCAGTGGACTTTCCTGGTTAACAAAAGCAAATAAATAATACTGAAACTACCCATCTTCCCCATCAACTTTAACTTTACAGTGTAATAAGCACAAAGGTGTTTGTCTTTCGGCTTTTCCCAGTTAGGGGTCGTCACAGCGGACCTCTGCCCTTCTGAGCTGGGAATTTCTGGTCACAGGCTTATTGTGCCCGCTTATTTGAACTGTTTCTTTCTGAAATTGGTGCGCTTTGTTGCTGTAGCAAAGACCAGATTCAGGCCTGCTGAATCTAACTTTGTACAACTAGAGCACTGATCCAGGCCATCTTCTTTTGGAGAAGGTTCCCCTGCACCCTAGTAGTGGGAGTGTGCAGTTAGAACTTGTCTGACTGCTGGAATAGGGCTCAGTTTTGAGCTTTTTTCTAGTTAATTGGGTAACTTGTTCAAATCAGTTTGCTCGTTTTCTATTTTGTGTATATATATATATATATATATATATATATATATATATATATATATATATATATATATATATATATAAATTGCACTTTATTCATCTGCTTTTACTGTATTTGTGTTTCTTCCTACTTTATTACTAGGGGCATTGACTACAACTCTGACCTGTGATATATAACAATAAGTATCCTTTCCTGTGCATTTAAAGTGTTTTTTTTTATTGTATCTGCTTTATTTTCTGAAAAAAAAAAAAAAAAAAAAAAATACACTTTTTTTCCTGCCTTTCTAAGCTAGTATAGTCCAGTTTTCAGGTTAGTGCTGAATTCAGGGTTGTGTTACAAATCGCTGCGTTTGCCCATAACTTACTCGGACAGAAGGAAGTTCCTCTGTTCACCTGTGAGAGAGGGGAGCTTTGAGCAGCCTATTTGTCCCTGAAGGAGTGGTTTCAGGCCAGCAATTAGTAGTATACTGGCCATTTTGGGCCAATTTCTAGCTCTTTCATTTCCCTGCTATAAAAAACGCATTTGCCTGGTTTTGCACGCCGTTTAGCTAGGGTAAAACTATTCCCGGCTCCACAAAGTCTCCCCTTCAATTTTTCCCCTGGAACTAGACAAACTTTCAACTTAAGCACTCAAGCCATTCATTTCTCAGCCCGGCACTTGCTCAAAACTCATAGCAAGCACTTATAAACCCTAGCACTAGACCCACCTATACTGGACAGAAGGACAAGGCTCTCTATTTGACCTGAACAGCCATTCAGTAAAACAGTTCACTGTACCTATCCAGGCATGTCCAAAAGGCAGTTTCAGGTGTACTCTCCAGTCCAACTGGTGAATCTGGGCATTTTGAGGCAATGTTACAACTGCCTCATGTACACAGACAACCCTCTCATCCTACCACCAAACACTAATACATGCGAGAGATGCAATTATACAGCCAAACTGGAGGCTAAGCTCTCTCAACCCAAGACTGGATCAGACAAGTCAAGAGGAGAAGGGAAATACTTGCATCACACCACCAGTCTAACCCAGACCCATTAAAAAAGCACTGGCAAAAAACACACAAATACACGAAAACATACTCGGAAGCTCTAAATAAAAATCTGCAAAAGCAACCTCCACCCCTCAATACAAGCCATGAAACACATACTTCACAAAACCAGTGTGCCATGTAATCACAGTCCTTACGGCAAAATAACATACCCAACATACTAGTAATAGGTGACACTATAGTCAGGCACACTGACGTCCCACGGACTAGGCTGAATAAGGTGAAGGTTACTGTTAGCTGCCTGTCGGGTGCCAGGATCCACCAAATAACACAAGCACTTAGGTCACTCCAGAACAAGTACAAATAAGACTCTGTCACTGTCCAAGTTGGCGTGAATGACCTGAGCCGTACCTCCCTGGACTACATGAAAAGAGACATGGAAGAGCTCTCTGATCACGTAGCCCAGGCCGGTATGATCCTGACCCCGAGTAGCATCCTGCCCTCATCAAGAACAATACCATGGTATAAAGAAAAAATTATCAATATCAACAATTGGCTAAGTTTCTGGGGTCATTCAAAGGGGATCCAGTGTCTGTCCGCCTGGGATGACATGCTCGACAAGCACACTGCTTTGCTAGAGACAGCTTGCACCCGTCACCCTTAGGCTTTCGAATACTGGCCACCCCCATAGTGCCTTTTTTAGGTGAGGCTCAAAAGACAAACTCACCGCCGTAAATAGCACAAGTAACAAAAAAATGAGGGTAATGCTACTCAATGCCAGAAGTCTAAACATCAAAATGCATGCACTCAAGGCACTCCTCAGTATGGAGAAAACAGATATATGTGCAGTAACAGAAACCTTGTTTAAGTCTCCAGAGAGCACCCCAGCACTACCAGGCTACAACTCATACCATACATTTCAGCCACAGAACCAGACCGAAATACAAAAGGTGGGGGCGTATCCATATTCATCAAGGATAACCACACCTCCAGGTTAGTGGCACAGCACGATGCTTCAGAGATCATCCACATGCAACTAACAATGGGCAAAACTGCAACTCAAATTATAGCTTGCTACAGATCACCCACCATGTCCCAGGGCCCCCATTTCGTGTTTCTGGAAACACTGAGAAACATAAAGGTCCTACCAAACACCCTAATATTGGGTGATTTCAATTACCCAAGCATTAACGGGGAGAAGTACTCAAGTACCAACTCCCTTGCCCAACATTTCCTAGAATTTATAAACTGAAACGCCCTGGATCAATGCTCCCACCAGAGGTGACAACATAGTGGACTTGGTCATCACCAACATGGGCGACCAGTGTTCCATACCAGAGGTCAACCCCTCGCTGGTTAGATCTGACCATAAACAAATCACTTTGGATATCCACATTCCACCCCCACCCCGGACAAGGAAACCACTGTGAAAAACTTTTCAAAAGCAAACTTCACGTTACTTAAGACGAGGTGGAAAGTTTCAAAGCCCCCATGCTAAAGGATAATGCTTGTCCAAGCTGCAAAATCCTTTATTAATGCATTCTACGGACACCTACAAGAATGCATGATTCGTGCTATCCCAAGCAAAACCAAGACTCACTCCTCCAAGAAAAGGAAACCAGTCTGGTGGACCCCTGCCATAAACAAGCTATATAATAGGAGGAGGAAACTAATACAGAAAAAGAGTAAAATCCCAAGGGAAGACATCCCTGATCAGTATCAGCAAGAAACTACAATCCCTCAAACTCATCCAAGGCGAGCTTCGAAAGAAAAATTGCCAAGGACTCCGAACATAACCACAAGCCATTCTTTAGCTATGTCAAGAATCTAAGTGGCAATGCTCAGATCTGCTTAGTGCAGAATGGCACAAAATTCACTGAACCGACCGATATTGCCAACATCCTGGCAGACAGTGGTGCACAGCAATGGTTATTCTGCTCCACAAAGATAGAGCCACAACAGACCTCAGGAACTATTGCCCTATAAGCCTGACTAGCTTGGTCTGCAAGGCTATGGAGGGCATCATCATGGAACTCGTTAACAGAGACATTGGGTACCTCCAAACTGGTACCTACCCAGTTCGGCTTTAAGGACAGATCATGCCTTCTAAACCTGATGGACTTCTTTGAGACAGTTACCAAGACTATAGACGAGGGAAAGGTGGTACACACAGCCTACCCAGACTCGCAAAGGCCTTCGACACCATTCCCCATTCTGGTATCATAGACAAGCTCACCAGCCTGAACATAAATCCCTATGTCACAAGATTGGTTGCCAACTGGCTCACGGACAGAACCCACATGGTGAGAGCTGCAGGAGCTAGGTCTGACTCTAAACTGGTTACAAGTGGTGTTCTCCAGGTCTCAATCCTAGGACCCCTCCTGTTCGGCATATACTTCTCAGAGGTACAGGCAAGCACAGGAGGACTATGGCTGACCAAGTTCGCAGACTACTGTAAACTAGGGGCTATAACTGACTCTCCAGCTGACACGGACATCCTCCAAAAGGGTCTCACTGAGACGGATACCTGGTGTCAAAATCATGGCCTCAAGCTAAATGCCAAAAAGTGCATAGTCATCCCCTTTGGAAAAAACAAAGTACCCACAAACTACCATATAGGTGGTAGTCCCCTAAATATGGAAAACGTAATAAGGCATCTGGGGACCCAAGCAGATAGTAATCTCTCCTTTGATAATCACATTGCCAAAGTGGTTAGAAAATCCTTCTATGTGGCCCACCTGATCACAAAAGGGTTTGCATCCAGATCAAAAGAGGTCATTGTGCCCCTCTACTCATCAGACCCATCATAGAGTACAATGCCCCATTGGGATGTACCTTACAAGACACCTGCAACAGCTGGAAAGATCACAGAAGTACCTCACCAAGAGGATCACTGGCCTCAAACAGATGCCCTATGTAGCTTGACTGCAGAAACTCCAGCTGTACTCAGCTCCATATCACCTACTCAAAGGTGATCTCTGCCTGACATACAAGGCCATGTCCAACCCAGAATTGATGGACATGCTCCACCTAAAGAAAACCTTATCCCCTCGAGCCACACGCTCTACGGATCTAAACCTCACCACAACAATAAATAGGACGTACTGGAGGGATAGATTCCTGTCCCAGAGCCTTCCCAGGCTTTGGAAGAAGATTCCAATCTACATTAGGCAGAGCTCCTCACTAACACTCTTCAAGAGAAACCTTGACGAGTGGATGGGAAACAAAATTTACCCTGGGGATCACTTCAGTGGCTTTGCTGGACAAAGAAACAGGAAACTAATCTAAGGGGGCGGCAAAAGCCAACACATTCTGGCTAGGCTTATAAATGCCTTCGGGCAGACAGCCTAGTACCTAGCTATGAACCTATGAACTCTGGTCCGCTAATGATTAGCAGTGGATTTTTACGGTGCCGAGTTGCCAGCCCGATGCCCAGCCTTCAAAGAAGGCACACTCATTCACGCACGCACCTACCTGCATGTTTTTAAATGTCACTCAACCACAGGGAGGACATGCAGACTCCACACAGAAGGTGCTCCAGCCGAGAATCGAACGGGAGAACTTCTTGCTGTGAGACGACAATGTTAACCGCTGCACCACCGTGGCCTTCCCTAAGCACAAAGTCACAAAACTATTTTCCTTTCCCCTTGAGAGGAGAGAACACATTACAATTAAAGAAGTGGTAATGTGTTTTTGTCCAAGTCTTGACAAAACGCATCTCAACATGAGTACCAGTACTTTTACAGTAGATGCCAGTACAAAAGTTGGGGTTTCAGGAATTTTGTTCTTTCAAATGTATACAGTTATTTTTTAAATAAGTCTACTGAAGGGTATAATGAATTGAACTATATGGATAAATGTGACATGAACTCAAACAAATGCATAAAAGTCATGTTAGTCAAGTGTTAAAGCATAAGCTGCTTGTAGAAACTATAAATTACACACACACACACACACACACACACACACACACACACACACACACACGTAACTTGATAACCAAGGAACAAAACAAGGCAAGGCTCTGGAAACAAATTAGCCCTTTCGTTCTTTTAATATACTGAACTTCTTCAGAAAACAATAAAACAATGAACGGATCTATAACTCTTAAAATCCACCTAATAAATCACATGAATAAAACCAACCAGTAGACTTTCACTGAAAATTTTAATTATTCATTGACTGAAAATTTCATTGATAAAATTCTTCTCATTCAGTCTTAAGGAAAACCAATTCCACCAACTATTAAACTCATTATTTAAGCCAAAACATGCTAAATATGGCTACAAAAATAACTTGTAAAACATACTAATATAGTGATTATAATTACAGCTTTTGTGCAAGTAAAAAAAAAAAAAATTTGATGGTTTCATTGAGCCCCGGTTTACTTTCAGCCCTGAGCCTAATGTGCCATGCCCTCTCTACACTCTAAGATAATCGTATAGTCACCATTAAAAATTTCATCTGAAGCAGAATCTATGACAGTAAAACAAAACATTTTGAAATCTTTGCAGTCTAACGCATGTTTCGCCAATGCATTATTGCGGTCCTTTTTTCAAACAGCTAAAACATGTTCATATATCCTCCTGTTTAAGTTGCTAATAGTTTTTCCTGTGTAAAACTTGTCACAAGAGTCACAACATGCCACACAGACCACACATTTACAATTACAACTGTACCTGTTACGAGACCACATAACCATGTTACAGTGTTTAAAATCTACACAAGAACTGTTAGTGATGTATCTACACTGACTGCAATGGCCACAACAGTAAGTGCCAAAAGTGGAACACTTGCTAATGACCATATTAATGCTGTTACCTCTCTCAAGCATAGTGTCACTCGTCCCTCTCTAGTATAGATGACGAACAGGCAGGGTAGTTCATTTATATGCTTTATTACATAGAAACATATCAGGATGGATAGCAGCATTACAAAACAAACTGATTAACTGGCAGACTACACAGACATACATGCTTAAATCTCAACAGCTAACTACAAAATGGCAGTCAGGCTCGCACGTGCTCAGTATTTATACACTTGTACAAGCCCTTAGAAAGCTTCTTACAGGCATACATACATGCATAGTGATCTACACTCTCACTCTTAAACAGATTACCCTCAATGAAATGACAGTGGAACAAGGCATGCAATAATAAAGACATTAAAAATTAACACAATGTTCATGTTCCCCGTGCATCTGTAACATGGTCTGCAAATGCAACCTGATCTACTAATATAGTAATCAGAACTGGGTTTAGCAACAGGGACAGTCTTCGGTGAACAACTAGTACCAGGAATTTTGGGATTCATCTCAGGAACAGGGGTATTTACCGGAACATCCTCTGGAACTGGAACGCTGGATAACTTGTGCTGAGAAGGATCGTCTTTCTCACAGGCTAGGTGCTGTGGTACAGACTGACACCAGCATCAAATGTTTGATTTAACCTAAACTCTTACTTCCTTGTGATTCCACAAGGTACGATCTTGGCTCTGGGCAAATACTCATGACTCCAAACTGATCATAACCTTTGCACATTTGCATTTTTACGGTCCCTCCAAGTAATGGACTGAGTGATTTGCTGGACTTGTAATAAGACTTCTGGGCTAGGAGTTTCTTTAACAGATGAGTTTTCACAGATCTATTACCATTAGCACTTGGAACCAATAAACTACTAGTGACTGGCAATGCAGTTCTGGTTTGTCTCGACAGAAGTCTCTGGGCAGGTGAACCAAGATGTTTATAAAGAGGAATATTTTTGAGATTCAAAAGATTCAGGAAAACATCACTATTATCTTGGTTCAACTTTTCTAATAACTATTTTGCACTCTGAACTGCAAGTTCTGCCAAACCATTTGACTTTGGGCACTCAGGACTACTCGCAACATGGATAAAATCCTACTCTTCAGCGAGTCTTTTGAATTGCTGGTTAGTAAACTGTGTGCCATTGTCG
Organism: Protopterus annectens; assembly: GCF_019279795.1. Taxonomy (NCBI): domain Eukaryota; kingdom Metazoa; phylum Chordata; order Ceratodontiformes; family Protopteridae; genus Protopterus; species Protopterus annectens. The sequence goes on along the minus strand of NC_056729.1, from coordinate 1,971,945,990 downwards.
GGAATAACTCTGTGCGGACAACCACACACTGCAAAGTGACACTTCATCTTAGTAATGACAGTACTGGATAATAGGTTAGGAAGTAGGTTAATCTCGAACCAATTAGAATAAGAATCTACTAACACAAAGTAATGTTATCCATTCCACTCGAAAATGTCAGTGGCTACTGTCGACCAAGGTAGTTCAGAAAATCTGGTTTAGCTGAAGTGGTTCCTTCTGTTGATGTGGCTTTGTACTATTACATGCAGAACAAGATGAAGGTACTCTCTCCATGTCTTGTGACATAGGACAAAATACTAGTCCTCTTGCCCTTCTTTTGGTAGAATCAGTTCCTGGATGGCCATGATGCAAAACAGCAATATACTCTTGTTGCAAAGACTTTGGAACAATTACTTTTGGACCTTTCATGACAATTCCATTGTCAGACAAAATTTAATCTCTGAAAGGAAAATAAGGTTGCATTTCTTGAGATAAACTAGATTGCTTTGACGGCCCATCCTCGATTGATAAAGTGGTTGAGCTTCTGTAAAACAGGATCTGAGGCTGTATGATTTCTAAGCGCATCAAGACGTGTGGAAGAAAAATGTCTCACTTACATGTCTTCAAAATCAAGTTTCTCATTCTCATGCTGTTCAGTGGTACTTCTGGGTGATCTAGATAAAGTATCAGCAAGATAAAGAAGTTTACCTTTTGTATAGACAATATTGAAATTGTACTTCTGAAATCTCAACATCATACATTACAATCTGGCTGTAGCTGTATACATAGGCTTTTTCAAAATACTGACTAGAGGTTGGTGGTCTGTTTTGATCTGGATAGGTCTACCATAAATATAATCATGGGACTTTGAATATGCAAATACAATTGCCAAGAGTTCTTTATCTGAGCATACCGCATTTCAGTTTGGGTTAGAGATATGGACACACAGGCAACTGGTTGACCTTCTTAAAGAATGACTGCACCAAGACCAAGTTTCAAAGCATCACAGGAAATAGTAACTGGTTTGTGAACATCATAGCATCAGAGTTGGTGTACTGGCAAATCTGTTTCAGGACATCAAATGCTTTTTGGAGCTGTTCCAACCATGACCAGGGATACACCTTTATGTGTCGGCTCTCTAAGCGGTGCTGCTAGTTGGCAAAAGTCTGGAATGAACTTGATTAGGTAGTTAACTATGCCAAAAAAATGTTGAAGGGCTTGAACATTGTCTGGAGCCAGCATCTCAAAAATAGCTGTTTGTTTGGAAGGCTCTGGTTGTAAGCCTGAACTGGTAAACAAATGATCAACATAAGTAACTTCTTGTAACCTGAACTTGCACTTCCGAGAATTCAGCTTAAGATTCATTTGCCATGCTCTTTCCAGAACTTTCCTGAGGTCTCTGTCATGCTCAGCTTCACCATTACCGCCTACTAGATCATCTACTATAATAGCACAGGGACACCCAGAAAAAAATTTGCTCCATTGAATGTTGAAAGACCTAACTGGCAGAATTTATCCCAAATGGCATTCTCAAAAATCTGTACCTCCCAAAAGGTCTACTGAACGTAGTAAGCAATGTGGATTTCTTGTCAAGCAAAATTTGCCAAAATGAACTCTCTGCATCTAAGACAGAAAATACAGTGAAATTTGACATAAAAGCTGCAACTTCTTTGACTGTCCGCATTGGATGAGAAGGTCTTTTCAGTGCTTTGTTCAAGTCTTGTGGATCAATACATATTCTGATATCATCTGAGCTTTTCTTATCAGCTACCACCATGAAGATACCCACTCAGTAGGTTCATCAACTGGACAAATTACACCTTATTGCACAATTTTGTCTAGCTCAGCCTTAACTCTGTTCTGCATAGCTATTGGAACTTTCCAGGCTGACCTAACAACTGGGTCTAACCTCATGGAGTACACAACTGGAAGCTTGCCTAGTTTGTCTTCGAAAAGATCAGCATACGTATTGAAAATATACTGGGCGAAAATAGAACAGTTGTCTTTTAAACTAACATGATATACTTCCTTTTAAATGAAAGCAGTCCTATTTTCAAACCATCTCTGGGCCCTAATGACTGGACGTGCCTTTTGACCACATAAAATAACAAGTCATACCTTTTCCAAGCACAGCAACATGAAAATACTACTGAGCTTTCAGTTTGAATCTCTTCCAACACCATAAGCAACAAGCTTTGCACACTTTGCCAAATCAAGCTTCTCACCAACACATACTCTAGAAAATGTTTCTGCAGACATAACACTGCACTTTGATCCTGTGTCAACTTTGAGCACTGAGTTTTTCATTTATCAGAACAGTACAAAAGACTTCATTCTTTGCCCATAAATCTACTGCACTGACTGTTTCATGAAGCACTGAAAAACCATCAACATAAAAAGTAGGGTCATGGCCTTCTAATAATAAATAATAAAACAATGTGTCCCTTTTGATTTACAAAACCTTTTGAAAAGATTCCACTTATTACCCTTGTGATATTGCTGACCAAAAGCTAAACATTTTTCACTTTTAGGCTAACTTCCTCGACAGTTGGAAATAAAACTGGGTGGGGGCCCATTCTTTGAATTTGCTGACTCGGTCTTATACCTCGCCGAGACTGTGAGTATTCTGGAATTTGCTAGATACCAACAGGATTTCCTAATCAGTGCTGCAGGGTTTACAGTTGCTGCCATGTGCTTGAGCCTGTTTCTTTTAACCATGTGCTGGATACTATCAACAATGGCTTTACTGCAGTATCTTCCACGGCCACTTTCATTTGTAAGCATATTTGTGTGCTTTTCTGTAAGCTCATATATCTGACAAATCTCAATGGTCTTACTCAAAGTTAAATAGGTTCATAGGTAGGTACTAGGCTATCGGCCCAAGGGCCTATGTAAGCCTAGCCAGCAAGGTTCCATGGCTTAAGTTATTTTCCTGTGCCACTGCCGAGCAGAGACACAGAAGTGATCCCCGTGGTGCATTTCCCATCAACTCATCAAGATTTTTCTTGAAGAGTGCTAATGAAGAACTTTGCTTGACACAGATGGGTAGCTTGTTCCAGAGTATAGGAAGTCTCTGGGACAGGAATCTATCCCTCCAGTGTGTCCTGTTTATTGGACAAGGTTTAGGTCCCTAGAGCTTGTTGCTCAGAGGGATTGTGATTTCTTTGGGTGTAGCATGTCCAACAGCTCTGGGTTTGACATAGCTTTATATGTTAGGCAGAGATCACCTCGGAGTAGGCAATATGCTACGGAGTAAAGCTGGAGTTTTTTGAGGCGGTCAGTGTAGGGCATTTGTTTGAGGCCGGTAATCCTCTTTGTGACGTACTTCTGTGGCCTTTCCAGCTGCTGCAGATGTCTTGTGAGGTACATTCCAAAAGGGGAGTTGTACTCTATAATGGGTCTAATGAGTGATGAGAAGAGAGGAACAATGACCTCTTTTCCTGGATGAGAACCCTTTTATGATGAGGTGTGCCACGTAGAAGGACTTCCTGACTACTTCGTCGATGTGACTATCAAAGGAAAGACTACTGTCCACCTGGGTCCCAAAGTCTCATCACGCATTTGGTGTTAAGTAGATTGCTGCCTATGTTGTAGTTCATGGGTACACAGTTTTTACTAAAGGGGATGACTCTGCACTTTTTGACACTGAGCTTGAGGCCATGGCTCTGACACCAGGCATCTGTCTTAGTGAGGCCCTTCTGTAGGATGTCCACATCATTTGAGGACTTGACTACGGCTCCTAGTTTGCAGTCATCTGTGAACTTCGTTAGCCAGAGGCCTTCTGTGTTAGCCTGTACTTCAGAGAAGTAGATGCCAAACAGGAGAGGTCCCAGGACGGAACCCTGTGTTACACCACTTGTCACTGCTTTGAGGTCAGATTTGGAGTCTTGCAACTTTTACAGTGTGGGTTCCGTCAGTGAGCCAGTTGGCAACCCATCTTGTGATGTAGGGATTTATACCCAGTTTAGTGAGTTTAGCTATAATTCCAAAATGGGGGATGGTGTCTAAAGACTTGGCGAGGTCAAGATAGGCTGTGTGAACCACCTTACCCTCATCCACAGCTTTGGTGACCGTCTCAAAGAAGTTGATCAAGTTCAGGAGACATGATCTACCTTTCACAAACCCGAACTTGGTGGGATCCAGAGTTTGGAGGTTACCAATGTCTGAGTTCCATGATGATACGTTCCATGGCCTTGCAGACCAGGCTCGTCAGGCTAATAGTTCGATAGTTCCCAGGATCAGTGGTGGCTCCCCCTTTGTGGAGTGGGATAACTGTTGCTGTGCGCCATTCACTGGGCACAAAGCCTGATGTGAGGCTGTTATTGAACATGGTGCTTAAGTGGGGAACCAGTTCATTCTGAAGTTCATGTAAAACGCAGCCTTGGATGTTGTCCGGTCCCATGGATGCTGTGTTTTTAGCTTTAGAGAATGCAGCTTTTACCTGCGTAGTTGTGATTACAGGGATTCTGCATTCTTCCTGAATAAATATGGGCCCTTTAGGGGGTGAGAGGGGGGGTAAAGTTAGCAATGAACCGATCTGCCAGGATGATGGCAATATCACTGTCACAAATCAAAATCTTTCTCACAGCATCATCTTTAATACCACACAAGTCTGTCTTTTATCAACTTATCCCTTAAATCAAATCTGCACATTTTAGCCTTGTTTCTCAAATCAGTTTTAAATGCTGCAAAAGTTTCCCCAGGCCTTTGATCCCTTGCATAAAATAAGTGCCTTTTCATTATAACTTCGTTTGGAGGCTACATTTCTCTAAATTTATGTTTTAAGCACTCTGCATCCTGCCTTGTCTCAGCCGGAACTATATGATGGTTGTCACCCTCTCCTGCAAAGACAGCAGGTGCATACACAAATGAACGCTCTCATTCTATGGCTTCTGACACAGCTAAATTAAGCAGAATAAATGCCTTTGTGTAGTCGTCTTTATCAGAAAATGCAGCTTGTATGAAGATATAGTATTCTTGCTCAAACACTCTCCATTTCTCTGCAGCATTATTGTCAAACACAAGTCGACCAGGTTTTCAAAATCCCTCTGACATGACAACAAATTATGCCCAAACGCACTGAAAAATATGGCCCTTGTAATTATATACCAAGCCGCTATATGTGCCTGTAATAACTAACAAATGCACAGTAAACTCTTTGATATACTGTACTTTACAAAATATGCTTTGAAATGGCTGTATTTTGTGAAATAACTGCACTGTAATACTGCACAAATACGCAAAACTTCATACATTTCAAATAACGTTTATTAATGAGAAAAAGTAGTGATTAGCGAAAAATGCAGTAGTTTCCTTTATTTTATTAATTTTATGCGATTTGGACTTTATTTCAAACATTTTCCGTAGTTATTTAGAATATTTCTGTTAATGTATCATAGTTTTGAATGGCGTGTTCTGAATGCCTAATTTCATATTTTGCAAATAATGAATAGTTTAAGCAAGTTTTAATACCCGAAATTAGTTTCTGACCAGTTTCTTGAGTTATACGTACAGTAGGGATGATGGAAAGTTACACAGAGTGGCGACTACACCAAACTCAGACCATCACTTGTCATTAAAATCAGCTGCTCCCACCTAGCCTTGCAGGGCTTCATTACCAATAGATACACAACAGCCTCAAACTGTAATGGAGGATATGGAATATTTAGACTTCCTCCTTTCCTTGACATTATGTATTTTTCCCATGACACAATCTGCTTTCCTCCAACCCAAAGTATTGCCTCATATTCTTAACCTATCACTAAAAAATGATTTGCAGCACCTATGGGAAAAGCTTGAAAAACATACAATAAACATGGCACAACAAAATCATGTAGTGCCCATACCTTCTGATCCAGGTTCAGACCTAACAGTGTTCACCTTGTAAAGTCACTTTTTTATCCTATCATTCTTCATACATTTTAGTCACTGAAGTCTCAAAAAACACTCTGTCACAAATATTTTATATGAGGCAGGAATGCACACAAACAGCTATATATGGAGTCTTTACGGTATCAGAATCATAATTCACCATCATTACCTACCACCCTCATTTTAGATGCATTAATTATATATATATAGAACATTTTCCAAATATGCCCATGCCTGAAGAGAGACTTTACAGAGAGAGATGACTGTGGTCAGGTGTACAGATAATAGGCAAGAGAGGCCTGGGATTTATTGAAGAAAACAGGCAAATGAACCAAGGTATTGGGAGCAAATAACTAAAAAGGGAAAGGTAATAGAATGGGAAGAGGCCAAGAATTTATTTGGACTGCAGGTTAGAGATTGCCTTCCCTATCAAGGACTGATAGAGTATAGGCAAGAGTAAGAAATAGGGGGCTCCTAAATGAAAGACCAGCACTGGCAGAGTTTTTAATATAATCTAGAACAGAAGTTGCCATTAAAAAAAAGAATAATTAGTAAAGCAATAAAATACTGCATGATAATTGTAAGAATTAATCAGAGGAGCTTAGAAAGGATTGGGAAAGAGACTACATAAGCAATTCACAAAGAGACAATGGGGGTTATATGTACATCTCCAAAATATGCAACAAAGTCTAGAAGATTTAAGAATTTTGCCTGGAAGTGTTTACATAGGTATTTTTATACCCCAATTCGACTCCAAAGAATTTTTCGTAAGGTGGAGAGCAAATGTTGGAGGTGTAATGGGCAAGAAAGAGGTAGCTGGGACCATATTTTTTGGGAGTATAGTGAGCTGGCAGACTTAGGGATTCCCTGCAGAAAGCTCTGTCGGAGATGCTTGGTGAGCAAATTGGACTGACTGGGGAGATGATTTTGAGTTATGCTACAGAATCAGAATTGCCTAGCCATAGTAAAGCTTTGCTGAGTCTAATTATGGTGGCTGCCAAAAAAAAGCAATTACTAGAAGTAGTGAATATAGTAACAGATAAAACAACTGGAATCGGGATCTTTAGAAAAGGAAGGAGCAAACTACATAGGAAAATGAGAACTGTGGGAATAATATATGCAGAGCAGGAACGAGGTTTAAGAGGCAGGATTTGAATGAACCATATAATGCTTAACAGACAATGACTGGATGGTTTATAAGTGATGTATAATGTTTGCAACTACAGTTGTTTCAATGGCGTCTATGATATAAACTGTTTGCAACTAAAGTGGTATCATTTCACATGTTTTTCATTTATATAAATGTAAGATTGCCTTTGTCATATGTGAAAATTTAATAAAGATGTTTGCAGGAAAACAAAAAAAGATGCCCATGCCTCTAAACAAAGCTGGCAAATCAACCCATGGTCTAATTAGGCCACATCACAGACTATCAGCAAAGAAGAACTCCTGAACTCTTCATTCTCCATCTTATAATCACATACAACAGATTTGCTAATCCAAGCCACTTAATGGCTCTAAATATGCATCAAACAAAAAATGGGAAAATGGGCAACCCTGCCAGGTTCCTATGCTTATCCAGAAAGGTTGAGAATGGCCTATATGAATCCTTACACTGGCATCTGATCCTCTATAAATAGTCAAGCTTAAATCTAGAAGGACTTGAGTAAGCATTTTTATGAGTACTTGAGTAGAAAGTAAGGCCAGTACCTCTCTAATCAACTAGCATTCCACCCTAATAAAGGCCTTCCCCATCTCTAAGCTGATCACTACCAAATCCTTTCCTCTGACTGTACCAACTACATTAGAATCTCAAACTTCATTATCAAATGCCTGCCCCTCATGACAAACACATGGATTCATACAAATTAAATCTATAAGCCATATGAGCCATCGTTCCTGCCACAGGCAGTTTGAAAATCTGCCTATAACAAGACACCAACATTAAATATGTATCATCCCTGTGGATCACTGCCACTACTTCCAGCACAGTGCAATTTTCTTATCTGGAATTATTATAAAACCTATCTTTATAAATACCGTAGGATACCGTATACCGTAGAAACATGGTTCTCTAGTCGACTCCTCTTACTAAATGCTAAAAAAACTAAACTTCTTCTCTTTACCCCCACTTCCAGGACTTCCCCCTTAAACTTTACTATCTCTCACCTGACTCTACAACTAAACTGTTAGGTATTACCATCGATAATAATCTCTCTTTCGACCAACATATTAACAACTCCGTTAAACTAGTCAACAGAAAAATAGGATCCTTGTATCGAATTAGACCATTTCTTACACCAACTACTAGAACTAGGATTGCTCACTCCCATCTTATTTCTACTCTTCTTTATGCTTCACCCATCTTTACCAACCTCAAGAAAAACAACCTTAACAAATTGGCTACCTGCTATAATAACATTGCCCGCTTTGCTACTAGCAACCCCTACAGAACCCATCATTGTCTTAACCTGAAACAACTTGGCTGGCTAGAAATTCAAAACTTTCTTGCTTTCCATCAACTCATTTTGGCCCATAAAATATTGTACCATCCAAACAACACTCCTATACTCTCCCAACTCATAATCCCCTATAACAACCTAAACTGTCTCCGCTCTTCTAGTAAACTCTTGACTAGGTCTATAAAATCTAATAACACTGCTGGTGACTCCCTATTCACCAATTCTGTAGGTATAAAATGGAATATGTTACCTACAAATATAACAATGATTTCCTCTTTACCTCTCTTCAAACAAAATATTAAACTACACTTCCAGAATCACTGGCTTTGCTCATGTTGTAAACCCGATTAATTTTCTATTACTACTACTTACCCAAACTTTCTCTCTCACTTCGTTTCACTCTTTTTTTCCACCTAGCTCTCTCTTCTCCCCTCTCACCTTGCCCTCTTCCTTTCCTGTTAATTATCTTAACATGCTCTCTCCTCATCTAACCCATCCTATTCCTTCCCTAATTCTTATTACTCTACTTTTATTTCCTCTTATTTTGTATTCTTATCTATAAGAATTTTTATCCTGTATAATGCTGTTTGAATTTCTCTGTGTGTGGTAGTAACTCTTTCTTGTTGTACTAATTTGTTTGAAGAGTTTTAAGAATTTTGCTGTTTTTAAGTATTACTAACCTACGTACTAATTGTTTTCTTGCTATGTATGTTGATTTTTACATATGTATTAATTTGTACTTCTGCGGAGCTTTTCTCCTCGGGCCTCTACTGAAAATGGAAATATCTCCAGCTAGACTAGCCCGGTCAACAAATGTAAAATAAAATAATAATAAATAAATTCTCCACACCTTTATTAGGATTACATTAGCACTCCGTGTTCTCCCTATAGCTTACCTAACCATTCTTTCTAATAGTTCTTCTTGGGTAACCGGTCTAGTTAGGTTTTCAGCTTGCTCGTCTGTGATCCTATTTAAATATAAATTATTCAAACAGGCACTTAACTCATCCTCTTTCTGATGTTACATGGTCTTCCCATATGAATTGTGACAATATATATAAAATATCTTTCCTGTTAGTACTGTATCCCAAATAATTTGTACATCACATATGCCTCACAACCCTGCAATCACTCTGCAAACACTTCTGTCTCAGCTCCACTGGAATGAGAAATGAAAAAGTACTCATCTTTCAAAAGTTTCACTACAGAATTGCAATTTCTTCCACATCAGTCCTTCAGTTTCCACCCTTTACTTCCTCCTTTGCTGGTCTACAACCCTCTCCCCCCTTCAAAAACTTTATTCTGCAATTCACCTAGCTATTTCCTTTTGTTTGGAACTCATCTTTTCCTTTTTCCCATTATTCAGCTGTATGGAGTTCCACTGCAAAATGCAACTCACTCTTGAATGTATTCCCATGATAATACAGAAATACCCTGAAGCAGCTCCATCAATTTCAACTTGTGTATCACACCGTTAAACCGCTCAGGAAACGTGGACAGCGTTGATACATTGCTGGAAAACACCAATATTTCTCCACATAATCTTCAAGACCTGAGAAGTTACATTGAAAAGACAACCTGAAGGAAGGCGAGGGCATGTCCTAGCTTTGTTCATCATATACTCATGTTCTGTTATATCTGTTCCTGGGCCAAGAGTTAACAGGGCATGTCTTAGCCTTATTCGCTATATGCTCATGTTTCTGTTGCTATATAGATCCTGGACCAACAGTAGAATCCCTGGAATAAAATGTGCAACAGCTCTCCCATCCTGCCTTAGCAGTGAAACATCTATAAGGCCAATAACTACAGCTTATTGCCCATATACTTTCCTAGGTTTGCTAACATTATGGCCCTAGCTGCCCACCCTCCGTACTTTGTTTACGCTAGTTACTGTATTTTAGTCCCATATAAACAGCACCCCCCCCGCCCCGTTAAATGATCAAACTTCTCACTCGTCCTCTAAATTCCCTTTGGTGGTTTGATAACATATGATATGTATACACAAATTACAGTTACTTTCCTCACCCCAAAAAGTCTCTTCTTTTCTATGTTTACAACTCTGAGCATCTATCAAGGTTTTCTCTTCATTAATGGACAATATTTGACACCAACAACATTAACCTCTTCTGCATTCCCCTTGTAATGAACAAAACCCTTTTACCTCTATAACCTATCATTAGAGCAGCATCTTTCTGAACATTCAAGCGGGTAACCAGTAGGGCTGCAACACACCATCACAATGGTCCAGAAGTATCACATAATACCTTTTTGTTGATGCTTTTTGCCCCCATTGCCTACAGGCCATCAGCCCCCTCAAAAACAATATGCCCATTTGTTCTCCATCCTTGGGGTGAAGTTCAATCAGAAAGGGCAGCCATTAGGGGTGGTTTGAGAGGTTTTTCCCATTAACCCTATGTTCATCCAACCAATCCCAGTTTGTAGAGTCAAAGGGGGAAGTGCAATGAAGGTCATCTTTCATTTCCACATAAGATATTATTAAGCAGCCCCAATCCCTCCCCTCAAACACGGGAAGTGGTTTCTCCCATCTCCACAGGAGAAAATGCACTTCCCTTTATGCTCCCCGAGAGCCCATTACCTTTCCCATCCCACTGGGAAAGGCAAAGGAGCACATCCCTTGTTCCTCTCCCTCCTTTCCTTGCTCAGCTAATCAAATCCAGGTCACCTTATTTGCAAGAAGATCTCCATCCATCTGTGCCACAGAGGCAGGCTAAGTACTTGTAATCCTTTCCAGTTTTACTGGATTAGTCAGACCTTTCATATTCTAAGTAATAAAACTCATTTACGGACAAACCAGCAGTAATCTTTCTGATACCTTCCATATATGTAAGCCCTTAAATGCCTGTATGGTCTGTAACAAAAATAAGCAAAAACAAAAGGAAGAAACCAAACCAAACCCATAAATACTGTATCCAGTTTTGCAGATAAACAGTCCACCCTGTTATCTAAAGAAAACAGTGTATATCAGATGCCAGACAATCTTCCTCCCTCCCATCTGTTTCTAGCCATCAACTCATTAAGCAAGCAATAATACTTGACAAAGTGGGTGCTGCAAGGAAATAATGGACCAAACAAGGGTGTGAGATGAGAAGCCACAAGCAGAGGATCTCCCTACCCCTAGAAAGTTCACAGTTTCCCTGTAATGTTCATTAAGTTATGCAATGCCACATTTAAAAAATAAGGCACTACAGCACTTAAAAAAATGCTACCCAAGAGGTTTTGTATTTATTTTATAATTTGAGGGTGTGCATGTGTGTGAATATAAATACTTACAGATATTGCACACACACACACACACACACACACACACACACACACACACACACACACACACACACACACACACAAAGAGATGCATCATTTTATGTAAAAAAAAAAAAAAAAAAAAATTTGTTTTTCTACGTAATGTTTCAGACCTGGTGTGGCATATGTAACTGCTGTTGGAGGAAGAACTGTATTAAATACTTAGATAACTTGTACATAGTGTCTATGTACACAAACCATACCTTTCAATGTCTTAGTGCAAGAAATCTGGATAAAGCCCGACAAAATGGGGGACAAAGATCCAAAAATAGGGACATATTTTAAAAATTGATCTTATAAACTTAAAAAAAGTTGCTTGAGTAACAGGGTTGGTTGTATATCATTATTTAGGGACTTCAACTCTCCGATCATCCCAGTGATTTTCCAGAAAACCACAACCTTTATGAGGAACAGACCAAATTTATGAGCCAAAAGTCTGGACATTCTTTGAAAATCTGGACAGTTCAGAGGTATGGCGCACACATATTTCACACACAAAGGACACACATACAGTCACATACACAGAATGGTACACAAGCATCAATAAATGCCCAGTTACAATCACTTTGTACACCTTAGATGTCAGACTATAAATAGATGAAAAAAAAAAGACAAAATACAAATGGCAATGTATGTTTAGATTAGTGCACACTATTTCAATTCTGCAACACCCCCCCAACACAGTGACAGAGATGAGTATACATACAGATGTAGCCACTTTGTTGACTTTTTACAGGTCAGACGGCATGCCTGCAATTAAAAAAATAAATACAGAAATAATAGCTGTATTTTAGCTTATTGTTGTCAGAAGAATACTTAGACAAACACACAGAGCTGCTTGCAACTGCTGCTGCACTTATCCTGCATTAGTTCTGCCCCCCTCGACTTGGAAACCACAGTTTAAGAGCTACTGTTTATTGACAGAAAGGACTGTGGTAGCTACAGTAAGAGATTTCAGTTAGAGCACGTGTTCTGTGCTTTAAATAAACATGCATATTTTGTTAATGGGTTCTTGCACTACATTAATTCACCTCTTTGGAAAGTACAGCTGTGTAAAATCTTACCATAACAGTGGATGCCCTTCCCTTCACTGTTTCTGTATTCTTTACAACAGAGAATCTCCTGCAAAGGGCAGCCCAACATCCAGCCAGTATACCAAAGCCTTTTGGTCGTAAAGGTTATGCCATACATCACATGTATGCTGCCTGAATATGGCATTGGGCATAAAGGTGACATCTTGACTTATCCTCAGAACTAAAATGCTCCAGTAGGAATGACAGTCCAAGGATAAGAGTAGGTAACAAAAACATCCAGAAGGAAAAAGCAGCAGGGGGAGAAGGGAGGGAGCGAATATTGCAACAGTGAAGAGAAGGACATCTACTGTTATGCTAAGATTTTACACAACTGTACTATGTCCTTTCATATCATTGTTGCAGTATTCTTTACAATATGGAAAGTGCAATAGCTCAGGAAGGAGACAGAGGAGGAAGGGCCAGTAGAACCCTCTAGGAAGCCATGGAGAATGGCTCTGGCAAAGCCAGCTCTGGCCCTAGAAATCACATCCAAATTACAGTGCTTAGCAAAGGTTATGCACAGAAGTCCAGGTTGCTGCCTGGAATTAGTATCCAAACCCTTGGAAAAATCACCAGAAGAAGCCACAGCCTTAGTGGAATGAGCCTTAACAGAAGGAAGACTCTTCCCATGAAAAGAACAGCATAAAAATGGCTTTAGATATCCAAGAAAAAATCGATTGCTTGGAAACAGCCACACCTAGAGACCTACGATGAAAAACAAATTTGTTCAGATTTATGAAAAAGTTTAGTTTTATCCAAATAATATCAGAATTGTCTGTGTAAATCCAAGGTGTGCAAACCATTCTAACTAGCAGACTGTGGAGTAGGGAAAAAGTGGGCAAATGAATAGACCAACAGACATCTCATTAACGACCTTGGGCATAAAAGGAGGATTAGTACGAAAGGGATACCCTGTCCTTAGGGAATACAAAAAAAGGGGGAACAGCTATAAGGGCTTGAAGCACAGACACCCATCTGGCAGAAGTAAAGGCCAAAAGAATAACTGTCTTCCAAGTAGGCACGGAAGCAGAGGGACTAGAAAATTTAAAAAATGGGAATCTTGAAGCCAGACCAACTTTAAAAACCACTGGAGCTTTATCATATGGAGCTTGACCCAGACAAAGCAAAGGAATGGTGGAAGCCATGTAACCCAACGTGCTCAGAAACTCCCTGGCCGAAGTCAAAGGAATTGAAAGAAAGCAATCAGCTTTAAAGGCTTGGGAGTCGGCAGGGATGCCAGCATTGAAACAGTCTGGAGCCTGCATTCTAGTGCTGTTCGTTTCACCTCCCAGTATGTTTTTAAACAAATGATTAGCATAACATATAGGCTTATTGGAACACAGAAATGTGTTCATTACTGTACTCCTGACAATGTATGTGTTTATGAATGCTGCTAATGTCTTCAACTACTGAACTATTCTGAGATATAGCTGTTTTTGTTCTTATAACCTCGATATAGACTTGAGTATCTTGTTCCATGGCGCCTAAATAGCGACTGCATTAACTTATCCACCGGATGCTCTTTTGGTGCCTCTTGGAGCTAGTTCTTTTTTTCACATATGTCTAGTAAGGTATGTTTTAATAACTGTGTTTACTGCAGTACAATGCTAGCTCTAATGTACGATAACCACCAGGTGTCGTAAAAGATAAACAGATGAGCCTGCCTGTACTCTCACCCAGAAATTGATACAACATTGCATGTGGAGTTTATAACATTGACTTACTGTAATTGTAGAGTAATGGTGAATTACATGGTGACTAGTGTAAAAACGCCAACCTAAGGGCGTCGCGCATATGACTTATTTCCAATTTCTATTCACTAACTGGTAGTTTTTTGTACTGTATGAGCCCTATCGAAGCTCCTTACACCTTACCGGTGAAAGCAAATAAACATCGACCACATTAATGAACACCCATGCGTACATTTATTTAAACTCGCTGAATGGAGTAATGATCTTTTTCAAACCATCCAGCCAGCCTATATTCTTTAACTACTTTACCTAAAGGTTACATTTAGAGCCCCACCAACAGACAATGTCTGCAATCTGTTGAAATAGCATATTTTTCTCCTTTTACTTTCTGCTATGCCATGCCATAGCAGATATCCTAATACATTAGTGAGAAAAGACCCAGCCTTGTACAGACATCTTTTTTGATACTTTAAGATAGTGCTTAAGGCTCCGCTTGTACACATCTACGCTATTTTAATGTTTAGTCAGCCTGGCATAATGTAATGGACTGGTTATTTTCTGTCATGTTATGTTCTATTTTAAAGTGCTCCACATTGCTATTTTAGGTGCTTTGTCTGCCTGAAATTGTTTTTAGATTACTTGTTAGCTACTTTTGTCAAACCCCTTACTCCTAAAACGGGCTGGGGTACTGTATTAAGAGTTGGATATGTAGAGTGATTAAGCTTTTTACAAACCTGTATCATACATTGCCTACCTTGCATTGTTCAATAACTAAATACTACTGCCTTCTACTAATACCTCTTACACCACTCTCCCTCTATATACACCCTCCTTCTATGTGTATCCCTAGGTCTCTCTACTTGCCTACTAAATAACCTGCATAAAATCCTTCCTTACTGATTATTCCTCAATTACACCTACCTTCTTACCTGTACCTTTTAAACTTCTATATAACCTAACCTAGTGTGTCTCTTCTCATTTTACAGTTCTTCACTCGAGAAGCTCCATCCCTGCCTCTAGATCTATCAAAGGATCACCCTCCTGTAAAACCTCAGAAGTTTCCCTGGATTTTGCCTGCTAGCCTAAGCCAATAGAGCTAATGTGAGGACTCCCCAATACTAACTTTTGTGAATGTATGTTGCCTTAAATTAATACATGTAATTACCTACTAAACCTTATATGTCTGCCTTCCTGTGTAAATGATTCAGCAGCCTACCACAGACCGATAAATACTCTTCCCCCCTCTAGGTCTTCTATGTCCTAGACAATGTCATAGTGTCTTACGGCATTTCATAGTGCACAATTAATGAAACCTGCTCACCTTTCCTGCCTGCCATCTCCATATTACCACCAGGTGGCAGCACCTATCAACCTCAAGCCAGTACAACATTACTCTCAGTAGGGCTTCATTTCTCTGAAACTGACTGAATATCTCAAATCCCAGCTACTACTCTCAAAAAGGCTGGTAATAATCCAGCCCTCCTGCAAAGCACAAACTAATTGAATTAGAACATCAACTTTTATCTTTGTAAATTATTTCTCCCTTATATTTTCTCATCCACTTACCACTGCTTACCATACTATTTAAACGGCAGTTGCTGATACTTTTTTCTGCTGTTGCTTCTCCTTTTGCTCTATCCCGCTCCATTCGCTTCCCTACCCCCAAATCCCACCCACCCCCACTGCACCTACACTTATACTTCCTCACAACACACACCCCTCAACACCTGCACCAATCATAAACACCCTATACCAAACCCTTCCCACTCCCATGCACACACCAATTCACACACACACACCACTCCTCACACACCCATACAACAATGCCTACCTTCCCCCTACAAACTCTACTACTAACTACTCATCTATTATGCCTAACCTATATTACCCAACTTAACCTCCACACCAACACACACCTACCTCTAACCACACATACTACCACCTCAGGCATCCCACATACATCCCACCCATATTCACACATCTCCTCAGAACTCTACCCCTCCAATCCATCCCATCTTTTCAAACTCACCATACTCCCCACCCACCAACACCTCACCCTACTCTAACTGCTTTATCAAAGAAAACCCTCCCTCAGCAAAATCATATTTCTCTATCCTCTCTACTCCTCCTCAGTCAGCTCCTCCCCCATATCTCACTCTCTCTCTCTCAGGTGACATCCACCCTAACCCAGGTCCAAGCCCCAGCATTACCCACCCTAATCCAAACTCAAATCCACACAAACTCAAGGCTATCTGCCTCATGACCCTAAATGCACAAAGCCTCCATAATAAAATCCCCAACCTACACGCCTGGCTCTATCACAACCAGCCAGACATAACTGCAGTCTCCGAGACCTGGTTAAACCCACCATCAGAGATGATGAAATCCTCCCCCCAGGCTACCATATCATACGCAATGATAGGCCTCATAGAAAAGGAGGTGGCATAGCTATTCTCTACCCCTCCACTCCCACATTTACTCCTCTGACCAACCCCATCCCAACTTTTGCCAATGCAGAATTAACTGTGGGCTTTTTAAAAAACCACAAATCCATCTGCATCTGCTCCATCTACATCCCACCTGGAGACAATACCAAAACTCTAGACGACATCCTCTCATGGTTTAGCTCAATCAAAAATGAAGCCTACATTCTAGGTGACATAAATATTAAATGGCCCCCCCCTTCCTCTTAGATACCCCAACTCAATCAACCTCTAAAATTTCACCCAACTAATAAACCTCCCAACCAGGCCAAATAAAGATGGTACCTCTGGTACCATCTTAGATAGGATATTAACAACCCACCTCAACTATATCTCCAAGGCCGGTATAATATCAGACTCCCTAAGCGACCACTTACCAGCCTTCATAGGCTGCCTACCCTCTCACATAGAAAAACTCCACCTATTCAAGCAATCCCGTAACCTAGCTTCCTTCAACCCCAAAATCTTCTCCGACTGTCTTAATATTACTGACCGGTCTCCACTAAAAAGCCTCCCACTAGATAACGCTGTCTCATATTTTAACTATGCTTTTTCCTTACCTTACTTGATAAACTAGCCCCTCTCCAAACCAAATGCATCAAAATTAATCCCTGCCCCTGGCTATCCCAAGAAACTAAACTGATAAGGAATCAACAAAACAAAAAGTGGAAACTGTACCAAAAACACAAAAAACCCCAGCACCCTCCAAGAATATAAACATCCATGTAACCTAGCCAAAAAATCAATAACAAAAGATCGTAAAAACTACTACTGCAATCTGCAATCCAAGCACTCAAACAACCAAAAGAAATTCTGGACATCCATCTCCTCAATACTCAACCATGGTAAGAATACCAACCCCTGCCCCAAACCTAACCTCTCTAGCATTGAAACAGCCACTGAATTAAACACATTTTTCATTGATTGCATAGCTAAATTATCCTCCACTTTCCCCAACCCACCCACCAATGCTACCTCCTCACCCTGCTCCCCAAACCCCCCTTTCACCCTCCTCCTACCCCCTTGTTCTCCCTTAAACCTGTCTCCACCAACACTATAAAAAAGACTACTCCAAAAGCTAAAACCATGCCGCAATACCCCTGACAACCTTCCAGCTAATTTTCTTCAGATAGCTGAATCAATAGCCTATCCCATATCCATTCTCATAAATAGATCCATTCAGGAATCCTATGTACCTACCATCTGGCATCATGCATACATAATCCCTCTCCACAAAGGTGGTAAGAACACAGACACTACCAACTTCAGATCCATAGCTATACTCTCTCCTCTCTCTAAAATTCTGGAGAAAACCATCCACTCTCCGCTAATGCCCTACCTAACCCAGCACAAACTCCTCTCTCCCACCCAGCACGGCTTCCGCCCTGGCCACAGCACCATGACAGCCCTCCTTTCCTTCCTTGAAACAGTCAACCTAGCATGTGATAGCGGCAAATACGTATCTTCTCTACTTCTTGACCTCTCAAAGGCATTTGACACAATCTCCCATTCCCTACTCCTCTCCCAGCTCTCACACTTGCACCTATCTCCCTCAACCTTAGCCTGGTTCTCCAGCTACATTTCCATGCGCCAACAGGCTGTACAATGGAAAGAATCAACCTCCCCTTTCTTACCTACACCCACAGGAGTTCCTCAAGGATCAGTACTGGGCCCACTCCTCTAACTTATTTAACAACTTCCACCACTCCATCCCTGATGTCTCAATCATCCAATATGATGATGACTCCACAATCATCTGCTCAGCCTCCTGCCCCTCCATACTTCTACTTAATACCCAAATAGCCTTCTCCAAAACAGAATCATGGATGCAATCCCATCACCTAGCCCTAAATGGCAACAAAACAAAACTAATGATTTTCACTCCTACCAAAACCTCTCAATTCAACAAGGCCCAATTTTCCATCAAAAGCCACAATAACTCCCCTATAGAAATTCTTAGTACCAAGCTACTTGGCATTACCATTGACGAAAACCTAAAATTCAATTCCCACATCCTCTCTTCAATCAAAACCCCCCCTCGAAAAATCACAGCAAAAGTCCAATACCAAAATTTTTCCGGGATACTAAGACACAAGTGTGTAAAAACAAAAACCCTTTTAGACCTATAGTGTCGGCAAAAAATTCTAAAACACACCCCTTAGCAGTATATGTGGACCATTTAACTAAAGAAATCCTATTGAAGACAGACCATCTCCTTAAGGATTCATGGGATTTTTTAGGGAGGCTAACACAGGAATTATGGAAGGAAAATTTGTGTTTCCTCACAATAGATGTAAGTGATCTATTTACTACTATACCTAGAGAGGAGGGGCACCAAATGTTTAGTGAAAGTGTGTATAAACATTCTACATTACCTAATGATCAAATTCAACTAATTCTTGAGCTTATGGAAGTAGTATTAAATTACAATTTTGTAGGATTTCAGGGTGAATATCATCGACAAATTAGTGGTGTTGCAATGGGTGCGGCATGTGCTCCCATAAACGCCAATTTGGTTATGCTGGAATGGGAGCAGTGCCACATATTTAATGGTCCCTTTTACAAATTTATAAAGCTGTACGTAAGGTTTCTGGACTATATTTTTGTTCTTTGGGATGGGAATAAAGAATTAATGGATTCTTTCATGGAATATTTAAACAAGAGTACTACGTACTTTAAGTTTACACATGAATGGAACAGTAAAAGTATTAATTTCCTGGACACTATCATTTTAACATCACAAGGCTTTCAGTCAAAAATATAGAGGAAAGAGACATGGTGTGACAGTTACCTACATTTTATTAGTAACCACCGCATAGCCCAAAAATTTAGCCTCGTCAAAGGACAGGCAGTCCGAATTGCAAGGATGACTTCAGAGAAAGAAGAATTACACAAGGAATTGAATAATTTAAATAACAGGTTTACGGAAAGGGGTTACCCCAAAGAGAAGGTGGATAGGGTGATAGATGAAATAAAAAGAGGTTGGGGTACCAGATATAAACCTCTGTTGGGTGTTCCTAATGGTGTTAAGGATAAGAACGGGGAAGAGAATTGCAACAACAAAAATAAGACATTTCAAAAAAGCATGTACAACTGAATTTAACGGATTCACAGAAACATTTACGAACATAGTTAGAAAGAATTGGAGTATGTTGAAAACAAATAAGGAATTGTTTGCAGTGGTGGGACTTGAACCTACCTTTACATATAGGACTGGGATGAATTTTAAGAGAGTTTTTGAACAGACGCACAAGGAAAACTTGGGTGTTGTGAGGGCGACCACTAATTGTGGACATTGTAAGCAATGTTCAAATATTTATAAGGAAAACAGTATTTTATTGCAAAATGGTATACACAGCAGAGTAAAATACTGCAGGGGGAATTGCAACACAAAAATGACAGTGTACTTGGCAACCTGCACACAGTGTCCAGCATTCTATGTTGGAAAAACGGAAAGGGCTTTGAAGGATAGAATGTTTGAACATTCATACGATATTAAAAACAAAAAGGAAGCCAGTGCACTGTACAAACCTTCTTTGATATGTGTTGGATTTAAAGGTTTTAAATTTGGTACAATTGACATGGTTGGAATAAATAATAGAGGGGGTGATGTTAAAAATTTGTTGTTAAATAAAGAACTGAAATGGCAGCTGAGGTTAAGATCCAATTTCCCCCCAGGTTTGAATGAATATATTTCTATCAAACCAGTATTACTGGCAAAAGCAGTGGAAGTGTAGTCACCCAAAGGAAGGTTACAGTAGTTTTATTTTATTTTTATTTATTGTACTTTATTTCACTCATTAATTTTTGTTAAAAGTTTTGGCAGTATTGAAAATTTTAACAATGTATTTTAAATGATTTTTATGGATGGACATGGAATGAGTAATCTGTATTGAATTTTATGCTGAAATTTGATAAGGGACCATATTGCTTTAAAACATTAATTGATTTTAACTGCATTCAGTGCATATGATATAAAATGACAGAGTTCATAGTTTTGTATTTATCTGATGAAGTCTGGACTCTCAAGACGAAAGCGCTTATATTGTATTTAAAAATAAATTATTTGGCACCAGCTTGTGGTATTGGACTTCTGCTGTGATTTTTTCAAGTTTTACAATTATATATTGCTGCTCCAATCAAAAAAAAACCCACCAGAAAATCGGTCTCCTCTACAGACATAACTGCTACCTTACTCCCTCCTCCAGTCAAACCCTCGCATCTACCTTCCTTCTCCCCTCTCTCTTGTATGGTGCTCCCCTATTCTCCAACCTACAACTTGGCCGCCGTTCCAAACTCGAAGCTTGTTACAACAAAATCTGCAAATCTGCAACCAATTCTAAGAACTCCTCCCATCACTGCCACTTCCTTCACACCCTAAACTGGCTTGAACTCCACAACCACCTAAAATACCTACAACTTACAACAGCCCACAAACTCATCTTTAAACCAACAGAATGCCCCTCTCTTGCCAAATCTCTAACACCCTACACAACTAGCCGCACCCTGAGATCCAAAGGCCAAAACCTCCTACATGTACAGAAACCCCTACACCCACCTGGCCAACTATTGCTATCCCACACCATAGCCAAACTGTGGAACGCTCTCCCACACCACTACGTAACATACCAAACCATAACTTCAAATCCATGCTTCTCTCCCATCTGGCCTCCAAATGGGAATGTCCTTCACATGCTCCCACCTAAAACACCCACACCACTAACTCCACACCTAAATCATTTTTTCTTTGCCAAATTTAACAAAATGTTATAGGTCTTTCTCTGTACATCTTTCCAAAACTATTTCTTTTGCATGCCAGCCTCTGGCCTATCTTACACATATTCTCAAACTGACACCCTCTTAATTGCAAAGCAGTGTATATATTACTGTAAAACTGTTATTCCTGTACATACTAATACTGACATATGATACATTATCTATTACTAATGTGGCAACTTTCTGTAATTCTGCCTTTTCCAAGTTTGACAAAACTCTGTACTTATATTTTGTAATGTTGCAAATTTCTGTATTTTAAATTTTATATTTTGTAATGTTCCAAATCTCTGATTTTATACTATGTACCGGAGCTTTTCTCCTTGGGTCTCCACTGAAAATGGGCCAGAAGCCTAGCTGGACTAACTTGGTTAACAAACAATAATAAATAAATAAATAAATGATCCTGAGTAGGAGTCTAGAAAGATTTTTAGAAATTTACAATAAACCCTAGGCTTTGCAGAGAGAAATGGCAAACTGGAGGTGCTGAAGGTTTAAAACTTCTGTACAGGAGGCCTGAATAAGTAGATCATCCAGGTAGGGAAAAATCTGAACCCCTCTTAACCTGCAGAAAACAATCACAGGAGCGAGGTATTTGGTGAAGACCCTTAGAGCAGTAGAGAGACCAAAAGGCAAAGCAGGGATGTGAAAATGCCAGTATGCAGACAAAACGTGAAAACATCCTGAAAAGGGGATGAATAGGAATGAGTAGATAAGCATTCTTGAGATCTAGGGTAACTAGAAAAGCCTGAGGAAGCAGCAGAGCAAACAAGGTTTGCAGGGACAGTTTCCAAAAGGAAGGGACTTCAAAAAGGTGCTTAATTGAAAAAGATCCAGACTGGCTCTCCAGGTGCCATTTTTTCTGAGGACAAAAAACAAACATTCTGGAGTAAAATCCCTTCCCCCTCGGATTAGTTGGAACTTCTTGAACTGTTCCTTGAGCCAACAAACCCTGAAGCAGCTCTGGAAAAGAGGGCAGTTGTTCCTTGGGATGCTTAGGAATGCCCAAAGGGGGGGGGGGTGTCTACACCATGTAATAACCCTGGCGAATGATGGAAAGAACCCAGGAGCCCTGTGTGATCTTTAGTCAAAAAGGAAGGGGCAGGGAAAGACCTAGAGAAAGAGGAATGTAACAGAGAACAGGGTAGTCAGGAACCACCTGGTTTCTCAGGAAAAGGAGCCAGAGTAGGAGAAGTTTAGGTAGCCTTAGCAGAGAACGCCCTTTTACCACCCTTTTTACCTTTGCGGGGAGAGTGAGACTGTATACAGGCAAAGGCACGCTTGTTAGGGTAATTCCTCTGAAATTTGGGAATAGGTAAAACAAAGGTAGGTTTCAACTCCTGCAAGGTCTTATCCTTTTCTTACAGGGACGTAAAACAACTGCACACCAGCAGCACCAAAAATGTTTATTCTCCAGAGGAGCATCTGTAAGTTTAGCCTTGACATCATCAGACAAAGGCTGAAGTCTAAGCCAGGAATACACCCTCAAAACAGATCCAAAAGCAGCAGCCCTAAATGAAGCATAAGCTGCTTCATAGCTGCATTTAATGGAATGCCGAGCAACATGGGAGGACATCCATAGCAATGCAAGAGCAGAGGCTTTACCGTCAGAATCAGGAAGATCTGAAAAAGTTTGATAAGCTTGAGAGAAGAGGAGAGACACCTGGTCATGTGTGTCTGATAGTTCACAGCCCTAAAGGCCAAGGTAGCAGTGGTGTACACTTTCTTACCGAGCCACTCCATGGTTCTGCTATCCTTATCAGAGGGAAGCAGCATAGTGGAAGGCAACAATTTGGAGGGTTTATCAGAAGCCATTGACACCGCAGAAGGGTCTGCCATAATTCACTTTCTACAACCCATAACGTTTTTTGGGAGTAAGGGGTTGGGAATCAGGAGCATGAGAAGCAGTAGAAAAAGCATCCAGCAAGGCTGCAAGAACAGGAGGAGCAGCAGAGAGTTTAAGAAACTCCATCTGTAAAAGGTTATAGTATCTTTACTGAACAGACACCTGAGTACAGTTTCATTTGAAAAATTCCATCATTCTGGAAACTATCCCCAAAATAATATCCTCAAAAGGAGAGTCAGGACTGACAGACTCTTCTTCAGAACCACAATCAAATGGCAAAGTAATCTTGGAGGAATAGGTCAGAGATTCTTCATCAGAATCAGCATCTTCCTCAGAAGAAGAATTCTACTCCCTGGGTCTCTTAACATGTGTAGAAGATGGGGGGGGGGGGCGGGCGTCAGGAACAGAAACCTGTGGAGGTTTAAGGGCCATAAGGGCATTAAACAGGCCTTGAGTGAAGTTTTCCCCACTCACTATGAGGATCTTTTGCAGCAGGTGAAATGTGTTTAGTCTTCAGCTTCTTTTTAAGTGGGACATCAGCCTTAAACAATTTAAGAGACTCTGAACCCTGACGACACTCAATAATGGAAGTTGGAACCTCTTCCCTCACTAATATCCGAGGAACACCCCTAGGACTTCAATAATTATCAGCCCCGGTTCCCCTGTACATCCAAAGTGGACATCTGTAAGGCCTCCTTGGATGTGCGTGGAGTCATGCCATGCCGGCCTCCAAAGCAGTTGCAAAAGAGGAATCCGAAAAGGAAACTGAATGGTCCTCTGGATTTTCACCAGCTTCAAGAGAGATGTCCGGCAGTAACGATACAGCCAAAGAATCCAACACAGTTTTCTTAGTCTTTTTCTTAGCAGACAGAGGACCTTCAGGCCAGGAAAATCCTTCCCTGGTATCCTTAACCAACAATTTAAGTAAGTGGTTTTCAAGGTAAATTACAAAGGAAAAAAGCGGACTCCACAATGTCTTGGTGACAAATGAGTGACAAATCATGCAAGATGTATGCTCATGGGAAGTGCCTAAACAGGACAAAATGCTCATGACAATTTTTACAGGGAATCCGTCTCCCACACTGGCATTTCCCCTTTCTGGAAGACATGAAACCCAATAAGCAGAAACAAGAAGTTATGTACTCACCATAACGTTCGATGTATGTAGTCCATCTCGCCTCACATTCTTATCCGTGGGTTCAGAGCCGAATATCGGCTCTGACTCTGCTGATTTTACTAGCTCAAAGCCTCTCATTGGCTGGGCTAAGAGGGTATCCCATAGTGCACTGCTCCATATCCCCAGATCTAGTTTGCTGCGAAAAAACATTTGTACTCCATACACACCTCACATCCATATGAACAATAATTAATCAAAGGGAGTCTGCAGGTGACAACCTAACCTCCAAATCCACCAGGAAGGGGGAAAGTGGGAGAGTAAGTAAGAATGTGAGGAGAGATGGATTACATACATTGAACGTTATTGGTGAGTGTATAACTTCTTGATGTTATGTAGTCCTAGCTCGCCTACATTCTTACCCGTGGGACAGCGTCCCTAGCACCTACATCCTGGGTGGCTCATAGGAAAATACTCCTGAGAACTGTGGAGCCAAAGGAAGATCTGCCCCTGGAGACCACGTCCAATTTGTAATGAGAAACAAAGGTGTGAGGAGAAGGCCAAGTAGCTGCAGCACATATGTCATCCATTGACAATCTAGCTTGATAGGCTGTGGATGTAGAAACGTAGAATGTGCCTTGACTGGAAATGGCAAATTTTTACCTCCTGCCTGATAGATGGAGATACAACTGGCTATCCATCTAGACAGCGTGACCTTGGATACCGGAGAACTCAATCGGTTTTCCAAAAAGGAGACAGAGTTGGTCAGATTTCCGGATATCTTTTGTCTGGTGTAGACAGAAGCATAACTGTCTATGTACATCCAATTGGTGAAATCTAAATTCTGCCTTGTTAGAAAAGTGGGGGAAGAACACAGGCAGCTCAATGGACTGACTCGTGTTAGACACGGAAGCCACTTTAGGAAGGAACGAGAGGTTTGGTCTAAGAGACACCCTATCTTTATGGAAGATTAAATATGGGGGTTTGATGGAGAGGGCTTGAATTTCCGATACCCGCCTTGCTGAAGTGACTGCTGTTAAGAATGCTGTTTTCCATGTCAAGAATTTTAATTCACAGGTAGCTGCAGGCTCAAATGGTGGTAGAGTAAGGGCTTGAAGAACAAAATTGAGATCCCAGGGCATGACAGGTTTGGACACTGGGGGACGAAGCAACAGAGTACCTTTAAGGAATGCTTTGCATAGTCTGTGTGCCATGAGACTAGGTTCATTCGCTACGTGGAAATTAGATATCGCCGCCAGCTGAACGTTGATGGTGGCTGATGCAGATCCCTGATAGAACAGATCTGATAGAACAGCATAGACAAGAACTCCAGAACTGAATCTACAGGAGCTATGTAAGGATCAATGCCTCTAGTATGAGCCCAGATAGAGAACCTTTTCCATTTGCTAGAATAAATCTTTCTCGTGGATGGCTTATGAGAGGACGATAATATATGGACCACTTCCGGTGAAAAATGATGATGTCTGACTAGCGATGGAAGTGGAGTAGCCAGGCTGTCAACCGAAGTGTCCTCAGAGAGGGGTGGAACTGTCCCGACATGTGTGTCAGTAAATCTGGTAGAGGGTCCAGAATCCAAGGAGTGTCCACAATGTATGGTTGAAGAAAGGGGAACCATACTTGACGAGGCCAGTGTGGGGCAATCAGAATCATTCTGCTTCCCAAGGATTGCGCTTTCTGAATCACCCTTAAGAGGAGGGGAAACTGAGGGAAAGCATAAAGCAGACCGGAGGGCAAATCATGAACCAGACCGTCCCTGGGTGATTCCCCCTGTGGGGGGATCAGCGTGAAGTAGTTGCTGCATTTCGCATTGAGAGGACTGGCAAAAAGGTCGCAGCAAGGCTGACCCCATCTGCTGAAGATTCGCTCTGCAACCAGGCGATTCAGGGACCACTCGTAAGGAATAAGTATCGCTCTGCTTAGCCTGTCCGCTATTGCATTGGACTTCCCCGGAATGTGCGTTGCCACCAGAAGCCGTTGGGAAGCTATTGCCCAATGCCACAGTCGCATAGCGCCTCTGCATAGAGGGTAAGACCAGGTTCCCCCTTGCTTGTTGAGATACCACACTACTGACATGTTGTCTGAGTGTATCACAATAGTCCCTAGAGGAAGGACTTCCTGAAGTGCCTGCAGCACAAGAAGCACTGCTCTCATCTCCAGGATGTTTATATGCAAATGTATCTCGTGTTCCTGCCACGTGCCTTGGACTGTCCTGCAGAGATAATGCCCCCCCACCCCATCTGGGAGGCGTCCATAGTCACTGTGGCAACAGGGACGGGAGGAATGAAGGGCTTTCCCCCGTTCAAATTGTTGGTGCACAGCCACCAACGGAGGTCCTGCTTGCACCTGTCTGAGTAAGATGGGATGAGATAGTGGGAGTCTTTGGAGAGACCACTGGACAAAGAGGAGCCATTGAAGAAGTCTCATGTGTAATCTCTCAAGAGGGACCAACATGATAGCTGCCACCATGGTCCCTAGGAGTTGTAGAACCAGTCTTGCCTTCGCTTGTCTCAGGGGCATCAGCATGTGTATTTGTTGTTGTAATACTGGGATCCTTTCTTGTGGTAAGGATGCTCGCATTCGAATGGTGTCTAACTCTGCTCCTATAAAGGTGACACGCTGTGAGGGCAATAAGGCAGATTTTTCCCAGTTTATTGTTATGCCCAACTGGTGACATAGACTGATGGTAGCGTCCCTGGTCTGAACTAGTTGATGCCTGGTGGGGGCAGTAAGGAGCCAGTCATCCAGGTACGGAAACACCTGGAATCCCTGACGTCTCAAGTGAGCCGTCACCACTGCCATACATTTGAACACCCTGGGGGTTGTGGTGAGACCAAAGGGCAGGGCTCAAAACTGGAAGTGACTGGTCCCAGCCGGAAGCATAAGTGACTCCTGGATGCTCTGTCCATTTTGACATGGTAGTAAGCATCCTTGAGATCAATGAAGCACATCCATACCTCCTCTTCCAACAATGGGAGAATCGATTGTAGTGTGACCATATGGAACTTGGACTTGTGTACGTAATTGTTGAGTTGACTGAGATCTAGTATGGGTCTCAGGTCCCCTGTTCTTTTCGGCACCAAAAAGAATGTTGAGTAAGTCTCTAATCCGATTTGGTCTGAGGAGACTTGTTGGATGGCTCGTTTTTCTAGCAGCTGAGAGACCTCTGAGGCTGCTTGATCCCTTTGACCGGGTGGAACGTCTGGGATTTTTCTGATTGGCGGGGGTACTGAAGAGAATGGAATGAGGTAACCTCCAGAAATTATCCTTAATACCCATCGGTCCTGGGTAATGCTCTCCCAGGCTTCCGGATATAAGGAAATTCGACCCCCGAGTGGCTCCAGATAAGCGCAGTCGGGAACACCCTCATGAATGAGAGTATGGAGAGCCATGGAAGGAGTCGCGGTCTCCGGAATTGCGGGGGCCTCCTCTGCCTCTGGGGACGACGTCTCCCTGAGTAACCCCCCTACCCTGCCTCTGGAGGATGGTTCACCTTGTGCAGCAGGAAAAAATCTCTGATTTCTTGAAACACCCCCCCCCCCCACTGGGCCTTGGGATAAGGCCTAGAAGGAAGGGAAAAACAGACCCCTACAGCAGACAGGGTCTTTCCCGCTTGCTCGCACCTGGTGAGAGTGTCTTTCACTTTGGTCCCAAACAAGGAGGAACCGTCAAATGGGGCGTCAGTGAAGGAAGACTTGAAGGCCTCTGCAAAGTGACACAGGCACAGCCAGGATTGCCTTCTAAGGGCGACCCCTGAGCTTGCTGTCCTACTCGCTCCCTCGGCTGCATAAGAAATGAGCCGCATGGGCGAGTTTGCGATGGAGTTGTGGGTAGAAACCTGTGCGTTGACCATCTGGGCCACTGCCTCAGGTATGTTACCCGCAAGAGTATCTCCCAACTAATAAATAATTCAGCGACCGTAAAGTGAAGGTTGCTGAAGATGGGGTACACTTCCCGTACCGGTCCATGGTCCTAGACTCCTTGTTAGGAGGATGGACCGATGAAGAAGAATCTGCAACTTTCTTGTGGGTGGCTGCTGCCACCACCATGGCATCTACAAGGACTCCTTTTGACAGAAACTCTTTGCCCTGGGGTGCTGACAGGAATTTGGTGGGACGCCTGGGCATGGGCTCCACAGAATCAGGGTTTTCCCACACTCCGACAAATGAGGTCAAAAAGTTCGTTGAAGGGTGGAGACACCCAGGAGGCGGAGGGTTGAGCGCCAAAAGCCTTAAGGAATACTGACTCCTCCTTGGAAGGAGCTTTGGAAGGCCAGTCTCCTCTTTGTTTCAGTATCTCCAGGATATCGGAGAAGGAAACATCAGAGGAAGAATTGGGGGACCCTTCCGATTCCTCAAGGTCAGTATTGGAAGTGAGAGACTCATCCTGGGAGTCTATGTGCTTCCTCTTGCACAATTTCTTTCTAGGAGGCTCCTCAGGCACGGACTCTGGGAGACCCTCAGAAAGTTAGGGACCGCTTGTGGAGGTATCCTTAGGGCCCAGCACTCTACTGTCCATGGTAGGCGAGTGTCAGAGGCTCTAGCCGGGGTGGTGGTAGACTGGATGACCGACCCGGGTGATGTAGCTGACGATCTGGCCAGCGCCCTCTGCATGGCCTCGAAGGCAGGTTCCCCCAGAGTCAGAGGACCGACCGGCCACCGAGGCGACGACCGGGCTCCCACGAGCTGATGCACCGAGTGGGAGACTCAGAACCGACAGATGTCCAGAAGTATCCCCCTCGGGCCTGACCGAAGAGAACCGAGTCTCGAACCCTGTAGACAGAACCGACATGGTCGGAGCAGAGGTCGGCACCGATAGACCCAAAGGGGCATCAGACCCGGCGCAGAAACATCACTCAGAGCGGAGCATACCGGATCTGACAAGGATGTGCTCGGCGGAGGAATCATCTAAACTGTCATAGGAACTGGTTCCGGAGCAGACTGGGTCAGAGCCGAGAACAATTTGGCCAAAACCGGCGACTGCAGGAGCCTCTGCACCACCCTATCAACATCCAAATCAGAAAGCCTGGAGGATTTGGAGAAGAGCGATGGAGATTGGGATCTCGTCAGGTGAACCATGCCTAACACTGGGCGACTGGCTCCGAATGGAACACTGATACCTCCTGTGGCCTAGAGGACGGTGGAGCAGAGGAGGTAGAGTCCAAAACAGTAATCTTCGCCGGAGGCTCCGAAGTGGCAGATGGAGCCAGAGACCTTTTCTTAGCCTTGGAAGCTTTATATTTTGACTGAGGACTAGAAGCAGAGTCTATAGCTTCCTCAAATGATGGTTTTAGGAGTCCCTTTAGTATCAATTTATTTTTTCTCTCCTGGAGCACCCTAGGCTTGAACGCGTGGCAAAAGCTACACGACTCCTGTAAATGGATGGCTCCAAGGCAGTAAACACACACAGAGTGTCCATCCGTGATGGACATCTTATATCCACATTTGGAACATTTTTTAAAGCCAGAAGGCTTATGCTCCTTCTGATACTTAGACATTTTACAACCAACTCTAGCGAAACCACCTAGACACAACTTGCAAAAAGGGCGGGAATAACACACAATTTAGAAATACCAGAAAAACAGTACTAGGCACACTCTAAGAACCTCTAACTGAAACGGTTCTTCTAGGGAACACACAGAAAACACAACCACACACAAAAGTTATATAACAACAGAGGACTAGGTCCTCTAATTAAAACGGGCCTAGCCCACTGGAACAGTTAGGGATACCAAAAACAGAACTATCACACTCAAATACAGCAACAGCAACAAGAAATAGCTATGAAAATAGCTTTTGGATATGAACAATCAAATTTCGCTAAGAGAAATAGCAAAAAAGAAGGTACTTGGCCACAGCCAAGCGAGACCACGTCCGAGCTACACAAGCGGCAAACGAGATCTGGGGATATGGAGCAGTGCACCATGGGATACCCTCTTAGCCCAGCCAATGAGAGACTTTGAGCTAGTAAAATCGGCTGAGTCGGAGCCGATATTCGGATCCGAACCCACGGGTAAGAATGTAGGCGAGATAGGACTACATAACATCAAGGCACAGGTAAGACAATAAAATAAACAGTGGGGCACTTATATGAAAGTGGTAGAAACCAGGAAACAAACAAGCGATCTAACCGATCGAAGATTGTGTACACCAGAGCATGTGTTGTGACTTTAAGAGCATTTCAAAGTGAGGGCATGTGCGTATAAATCGACAGCATGTGAAGGCAGCAGTGCCATTTTGAGTGAATAGCAAGTGTTAACATGTATATGAGTGCAGTAGTCAGTCTGTTTTTAAATTTATTTAAGTTACTAAGCCTCAATCCTGATGTGTTTGTATGTAATAAAGCTGCATGAACTGAACTTACAACTGTTATTCTGTTTTATCCTGACCGGATAAGCGACATGGTGCCAGAAGCGGGATGTCCGAACGACAGTGTTAGAAGTGGCATGCTTAAACAACATGGTGTCGAAACTAGGATGTCCGAGTAACAATAATACAGAAAGAAGTCAGAAGTCAATCCATGAGGTGCACAATTACAAATGGAGGTATACAGATGAATGACTCATCCCAATCTACCCAAACAATTGAAAAAAGGTCAGAAATTAATTTCAGGTAATTAAAGCTTGCATAAATGATTTATTTTGCAAAGAAAATGATACGAAGCATTCACAAAGCACAAAACGCATTATTAATCAAACGAAAAGCACAAAACGCATTATTGATTAAAAGGTTCGAAACCACGATATCTGATAGAATTATTCAAAATACTTATGACAGCATTCAGAATTACTTCTGATTTGATAACGAGCATGTTACAAGTAAAACGAGCACAAGAAAAGTATAATGAGCATGATAAAAGTCAAACGAGCATAACAAGTACAATAAAAGGGCAAAATAAGCATGGAAAAGCAAAACGACTCCAGTTTTTTTTTTAGTAAACTACCACTTTTTTGGTATGAGCTACTATTTCACATTTACTAAAGCAAAATGTTTGCAGTGTGTGCTTTATTACAGTACAATTATTTTGAAGAGTTTACTGTGTGCAAAGTATGGTTACGTCGCAAAGTGCAGTCAGAATACAGTCAGTTTTGAAAGGTTGTGTGTGCTGTATACAGTTCCATTCACAAAGTTCAGTCATTTTAAAGCATTTCTTACACTGATCAGGGTGGTTTCACAAACTACAGTGATTTCAAAGAGTTCTTGTGCTACAGAGACTTATTTAGCAAATTGCAGTTATTTACTGTGCTATTGGAGCATAATTACAAGTTTCTGGCATAAATTTTTGACGTGTGTGTATGTATGTTCGTACATAATTCCAAGGGTCTTTATTACTGTGTGTTGTGTTGGCATGGCAGAGGCATTTTGCTGACCCAGTCCGCTTGTGTTTGAGCAGCAATATGATATTTTCATAGAAGCAGCTCTTTCTGATAAAGATGCATGTACGAGGGCAATTATTCTGCTTAATCTAGCGGGGCCAGAAGTCACTGAAAGAGCGTTCATTTGTGCATGCACCAGCAGTACATGCAGGAGAAGGGGAAAATCATCATACTGTTGTACAAGCTGAATCAAGGGAGGACCCTGAGTGCTTGAAACGATTGTGTAACCCCCCCAGACAAATGTTACCTTTGAAAGGGACTTATTTTATACACGAGACCAAAAGCCAGGAGAAACTTTTGCGGCTTATATTACTGACTTGAGAAACAAGGCTAAAACGTGCATATTTGGTGATTTGAAAGACAAGCTGATACAGGACAGGCTTGGAAGTGGTGTTGATAATGCTGCAGTGAGAAAGGTTTGCTTCGAGACCGTGATTTAATGTTGAGCAAAACCATAGAGATTTGTCAAATACACAAGCTTACAGAAAAGCACACAAATATGCTTGCAAGTGGTAAGAGCATGGTTTCAGCAGCCTCTAGAGTAAACGTAGACAGCATGCAGCACATGGCTAACAGAAACAGGCCTAAGCACATGGCAGCTGCAGCCCCTGTGGGATTTCCAGGGAGAGCCCATAACTTTCCAGCAAGTTCTAAGACTAGTTCAGTAAAATGGACATGCCCAGTGCAGCACAAGGGTGATTCAGCAAAACCCAAGTCAAGTCTCATCGTTAACAGCTATAACTGTGCTGCCAATCACGAGTCCCAAAGAGAAAAGTGCTTAGCATTTGGTCAGCAATGCCACAAGTGTAAAAATGGAACCAATTTCAAAAGCTTTGTAAATCAAGCAAGTCTCATTCATTTATTAAGAAAGGTCACTCAAAAAACAAGTTGATGATATAGAAAGCTGCAACTCTACTTTCTATGTAGATGGTGCATCAGTGGTTGGTAAAAAGGTTAATGCAGTAGATTTTGCTGGCAAAAAAACTAAGTGTTTTGTACTGTTCTGATCAATGGTATACCCACAGAGCTCAAAGTGGACACTAGTTCAAAGTGCAATGTTATTTCACAGAAACATTTGCTACAGTAAGAGCTGGTGAACAACTTAATTTGGCCAACTGTGAGAAGCTTTTTGCTCATGGATGTGAAGAGATTCAAACCGAAGTATAGTAGTGCGTTCATGCTATTCATGAATATAAGAAA
Organism: Protopterus annectens; assembly: GCF_019279795.1. Taxonomy (NCBI): domain Eukaryota; kingdom Metazoa; phylum Chordata; order Ceratodontiformes; family Protopteridae; genus Protopterus; species Protopterus annectens. The sequence goes on along the minus strand of NC_056729.1, from coordinate 1,971,912,784 downwards.
ATGTATGGTCAGTTAACTGACATATTCCTTGAGAGAAGGATAGATCTTTCCCTATACAATTACCTGAACATTATTAGCCCAAGGGAACCCGTTTTTTTTTTTGGAATCCCCAAGACCCATAAAAGTCTTTTAGATCCACCTACGAGAGCCTTAGTGGACGGTAGGGATTCCATCACCACGGTCTGTGCCCAATATTTAGACCACAAGCTCAAGACAATATTACAAATAGAATATCAGATATGCAAAGATTCCTGGACCTTTTTAGAGCAGGTCAATAGAGCTGAGTACAATAAGAGCGGCATATTGGTCACAATGGATGTCAAGGATTAGTATACTGTCATTCCACACAGCACTGGCCTTGATTGGGTTTTCGATTTATTATTAGAACAAAGTAAACCAGGAGAAGATTAATTTAATTTTAGAACTACTTGAACTAGTTTTAAAAAATAATTACTTCTCTTTCACTAACAGATACTTTTGCAGACAACTGGAGTGGCCATAGGATCAGCTTGTGGAAGGGCATTTGCAAATATGGTCATGGCACACTGGGAGAGGAACTTTGTTTTTAAATCATGATTTTATTCTAGTGTCAAGCTGCATTTCAGGATGACATAAGTTTAATTTGGAAGGGGCCCTCTTCTGAGTTTGATGAGTTTTTTCAGTACCTCAATGCTACAACCACATTTTTGCAGTTTGCAAGCCGCAGTGGTGCAGCGGTAGCATTGCTGCCTTACAGCAAGAGGTTCTTCAGTTTGATACTCGGCTGGAGCGCCTTCTGTGTGGAGTCTGCATGTCTTCCCCACAGTCGAGTGGCATTCGAAAGACGTGCGTAGAATAGGCATTACTTTGTTGAAGTTTAGGCGTCGAGCTGGCACCTCGGCACCTGTAAAAATCTACTGCCAATCATTAGCGAACCGGAGTTCCGCTGTGGCAACCCCTAACCGGGTAAAAGCTGAAAGAACACCTTGGGTAATTGAAGTTACCCATATGAACTACTTGGACGTATACTTGTTCAAAGATACACTTACTGGAAGGTACGCTACAAGGATTCACAGAAAAGAAACCTACTCTAATTCTTTTCTGCATTACACCAGTTCCCACCCCAACCACCAGAAGAGGTCAGTGGTAAAAGGGCAACTTGTCTGAGCTGCCCGTATGATCTCTGTGGAAGAGGATTTTACAGTTGAGTGTAGCAACTTGAAATCTAGGTTTGAAAGGAGGGCCTATCTGGCAGAATTGGTCAATGAGCTCATTAACTAGGTAACACAGAAAAGAAAGATAGGCCATTTCAAGCCTATAGTTGGTGTCCATACCCTTGACAACAGTCCACCTGCTATAGGGATGAATAGACCAGAGGAGAATATAAGCCCCTTTTCTTAGATCTTCAACAGTCATCTTTTACAACTTGAAGTTAATTTTTAGTAAAAACTGGGATATTTTAATGGAAGATAGAGACATCATAACTCACTTGGGAGATAAACCATTAATAACATACAGAAGAGGTCCAAATTTAAAAGACCTCCTTAGAAAGGGACAATACAATATCAAGCCGGTTTGGCATGTGTAAGTGTGAGTAGTGTAAATGGTGTCACAAGGTTAAAACTGGCAATAAGTTTTCTATTAACATGGTCTTTAAAGTAAAAGGGAGATACAATTGCTCTTCCAAAGCAGTTTTTTATGTGGCGACATGTGACCAGTGCTCAGCATTTTACATAGGTAAAATGGAGAGAAAATTCAAGGCAAGGATCTATAATGGAGAGAAAATTCAAGGCAAGGATCTATGAACATGACTATGCAATCAGGAAAAAATAACATGAATAATGCACTGGCTAGGCATATTCACAATAGCCACCACTTCAGTTTTATGGCTATTGACCATGTTGCTACTGGTGACAAGTTACCCTGGGGGCTCCAATTAGAGTTAAAAGAACTGAGATGGCAGACCCTTCTGCATGCAGACAAAGGGCCTGGCATTAATGACAGGGCATCAACTACCCCTGTCTTAAAACTAAAAGCCTTGGAAAGGAAGAAAAAGTACAGTTTTGTACCTACCATAAATGTAGATGTTCGAGGATCCACATTGCTGCAGTCCTAACTATTGGGTAGTCCGCTGTCCAGTCGGCCCGAATACCAAAGTATATGGCTGACGTCGGTCAGGGCGCATTAGACTGACGTCAGTACGTCGGGGTACTAATGCGCATGACCGACGTCATATCCTCAGTCTTTTCTTGCCCCAGATGTCAGAAGACCCTGAAAAGATAAGGCCAAAAACCAAAAACTCCCAACATACCTGCACCAAAATATATATATATATATATATAAAATATACAAAATTAGCAGAATATAACCTCCCCTACACAACCACCCCTAAACACAGAGGGGAAGGAGGGAGGGTAAATTGGACTGCAGCAATGTGGATCCTCGAACATCTACATTTATGGTAGGTACAAAACTGTACTATGTTCTTCATTCCACATTGCTGCAGTCCTAACTATTGGGTAGAATCCCAAAGCAGAGGTAAGGGAGGCTGGCAAATCATAAGGAAGCAGGAACTGACAACATGCCCTGCAAAATAGCTGTGGCAAAACCAGCCCTAGACTTAGAGTAGACAGGAAGGTGATAATGCTTAGAGAAAGTATGCACTGAACTCCAAGTAGCTGCCTCCAAAATATCCTTAGTTGCCACCCCCTCAGAAATGCTGTTGAAGTGGCAGTAGCCCTAGTGGAATGAGGCCTAATCCCAGCTGGAATCTCCTTGCCATGATGGGAATAACAAAATGTAATGCAACACCCAATCCATCTAGAAATAGTTTGTTTTGACACAGGCTTGCCCTGAGAACTCAAAGCAAAAGAAACAAACAACTGCTGAGACTGCCTAAAATCCTTAGTCCTGCTCAAATAATAACGCAATTGCCTGTGTACATCTAAAGTGTGCAAAATCTTTTCCCCTTTATTTTGGGGATCTGCATAAAACGTAGGCAAATGAATAGTTTGGTTGAAAGCCACACTAGAAACCACTTTAGGCATAAAGGAAGGATTAGTACGTAATGATACCCTATCCTTATGAAAAATCAAAAAAGGCTCAACCGCCATAAGGGCCTGTAACTCAGAAACCCTTCTTGCAGAAGTAATGGCCAACAAAAAGCAGTCTTCCATGACAAGTATTTCAGTTCAGCAGTAGCTGCAGGCTCAAAAGGTTGTAGAGTAAGTTTCTCCAACACAAAATTGAGATCCCAAGCAGGAGTAGGAGCTCTACGTGGGGTCTTATATTCTTTGCCCTCTAAGAAATTGCTTGAACAAAGGATGTGAAAACAATGGTGGGTCACAATCATAGTGAGCTGAAATTGCTGCAGCATGAATCTTAATGGAAGAGAAAGACAAACCTTTGTCCAATAACTCAGTAAGATATTGAAGAGCCACACTCAAATTAGGCTCAAATCTCCAAATTCTTTGCTGCAGTCCAAAATAAAAATCTCTTCCATTTTTCTGCGTACACTTTCCTTGTACTAGGTCTTCTGGCTTCCATAATCACATTTAAAACTTGTTGAGGAAGTTGAGACCTGCTGTCTTTCAAAACAGAATATGCCAGGCTGTTAGATGAAGAGAGTGAAGCTTGACATTGAGCAGACGACCGTCCTTCTGAGACAACAGATGTGGAATCAAGGGTAAAGGCCATGGAGGCTTCTTTACCAGACTCCTCAGTAATGGGTACCAGTGCTGCCGAGGCCAATCTGGAGCTATTAAAATCATCCTTGGCTGGTCTTGTCTGACCTTTAGAAGCACCTTTGGAAGAAGAGGCAGAGGTGGAAACGCATACACATGAAGATTTTTCCAACTGAAAGAAAGAGCATCCACTGTCCAAGCTGTGTGATGAAACCTCTTTGTGCAAAACTTTGGCAGCTGGTGGTTTAGTGGAGAAGCGAACAGATCTATGTCTGGAGTTCCCCAGGACACTGTCAACTTTTGAAATACATGAAGATCCAGTTTCCACTCGTGGGGATCCATGATTTGTCTGCTTAACACATCTGCTAAGGAGTTCTGTGCTCGGCAGAAACCTTGCCTGAAGAGTTAGTTGCAAGCTGAGCGCAGTCTCCCATAAAATCATTGCTTGCCTGCACAATGGGTAAGAATGTGTTCCCCCTTGTTTGTTGATGTACCACATGACAGTTGTGTTGTCTGTTAGAATCAACACCTGCCCTGGAAGAAGTAACTCCTTGAAAGCCATTAATGCAAACTGGACTGCTAACATCTCCTTCATGTTGATATGTAGATGCTGTAGTCTGGCAGGCCACTTGTCTTGTATCCACTTTCCATTTAGATGAGCTCCCCAAGCAATGTCTGAGGCATCTGTCGTTAGAATTTGACTCGCCTCTGGCCGGGTCACAGAGAGTCCCTTGTTTAGGTGACATTCCTGAGCCCACCACAAAAATTCCTGTTGAATGCAAGGTATTATTTGAATGACAGTGTCCAAGTCCTGGCAGTCCTGTGTCCATACATTTTTGAGATACCATTGTAGCTTCCTCATATGCAGTTTAGCATTGGGAAGCACCAGAATACAAGATGCCATGAACCCTAAGGCTTGAAGGACTGTCCTTGCAGTCAGCCCGGACTGAAGAGATAGTTGATGGAAGTAACTGGAAAGATTCTTTTGTTTGTGCGGGGTTAAAAGGCCATCTGGGCTGCTGTATTCAGTCTCACACCCAGAAAGCACATGTCTTGAGAGGGTACTAGACTGGACTTTATTTCGTTCACAGAATACCCTAGGCATCTTAGCACTGCTATGACATATTCCAAATGCTGTAGAAGGTCTTCCTTTTCTTGAGCCAGAATCAGGCAATCGTCCAAGTAAGGATAGATTTGAATTCCTTTTAGCCTGAAGTAAGCTATCACTGGAGCCAGAACCTTTGTGAATACTCTGGCAGTAGATAAGCCAAAGGGCAATGCAGAGAACTGATAATGAGAATTTCCAGCTCGAAACGCAGATACTTTCTGCAACTTAGTCTTATAGGCACATGAAGGTAAGCTTCCTTGAGATCTAAAGTTACCATCCAGTGATCTTTGCCCAGCAGAGGTAAAAGCTGTTGTAACGTCAACATTTTGAACTTGGGAATGTCCAGATAAGTGTTGAGGATAGATAAATCCAAAATTGGTCTCCACGTGTTCCCCTTCTTCGGTACTAGGAACAGGCGAGAATAAAATCCTAGGCCCCTTTCTGGCACAGGAACCGGCTGAATGGCCCCTATTTGGAGTAACTGAGAAATTTGCTTGTGAGCCTCTTGTCTTTGTAGAGGAGGAATGTCTGGCATGCCTTTGAAAGGAGGCAAGGTATGGAAATAAAACCTGTAACCGTGGTGAATGATATCCAGAACCCATCTGTCTTGGGTAATTAAATCCCAATTTTCTTTGAAAAGAGACAGTCTTCCTCCCAACGGTGCTGCCAGGCGAGAATGAACTGGCAGCTGAAAAGGCAGGTCATTGGGTCTGCTTACGAAAGGACTGACCCCTGCCCTCACCAGAAGTCTGAGCAGGGAACTCCCTGTCCTAGGCCTAAAAGAACCCTGAGCTCTGCCCCTACCACGTCTAGACCTACCCCTAGACTGGGAATCATAAGCAGGATAAGTCCATCCCTTAGCAGGCCAATTTCTACTAAACTTGGAGGCTGCACCTGCAAAAATCTTTAACAGTTTGCATAGACTTAGCCTTGTCCTCCATTTTCTTCAAAACTGCTTCTACAGGCGAACCAAACAACACATCAGACTGCAAGGAGCATCCAAAATCCGTGTCTTAACATGCTCAGCTAAATTCTGATCTCTCAACCAGGCGTGCCTCGAAGAACAGAACCAGTGGCAGCCACCCTGGAGGAGGCCTGCACAGCATCAAAACCACATTGCAAGGAATGTTTACCCACCTGTTCAGACACATGAACTAAATCCTGCAACTCTTTACACTCAATACCTTCCGCCAGAGCATCCACCTTAGATTTCAACTGTGAAAGAAGATAATTCTGATATTTTAACATGTGAAACTGACAATTCAACGCCCTCATGGCTAAAGTGGAAGAAGTATACACTTTCTTTCCCCATCTATCCAAAGCCCTTGCCTCTTTATCAGGAGGGACAGGATTTTTAACAACTGAGGCCTTCACACCTTTAGGCCCCTGAGAGACAGTTTCGGGTCTGCCCTAGGACTCTTAAAAAGATACTTATGAGCGTCAGGCACCCTATAATACCTATCCGGTTTAACTGGGGCAGGAGGCAAAGAATCAGATTCAGGGAAGCCTCTGCAAAAACATCTTCCACCACATTCAAAACAGGAGGTATAGCTAAAGGCCTATGCTGGGGTAAAAACAAGAATTCCCTAAGCCTTTTCCTGGAATCAGAGAAATCTTGACCTTCCCATTTAAAATGCTCCCTCATGGAATGCAGAGTCTCTGAAAATGAAAAATCCTCAGGAGGGGAAGCCGAAGGAGTAGAATCATCCACATCAGAATCAGAATAAGGAGGGTACTCCTGCAAGTCTTCAGCCGAAGACTCAGAAGCCTCCGAGCATTGCTCAAAACTCTCAAACTCAGGTTCCACCCTAGGCCTCTTATCAGGAGGGGGCATAGAACCCCTTATCATAGTAATCAAATCCTCTGCCATTTTAAGCATATGTTTCTTAGGCAAAGACCCTGAAGCACTAGGAGAAACTCCCACTGAAGCAAAACTCGGCCTGCCCCTCAAAGAAGCCTTGGAAACAGAAGGGAGGCTCTGACCACCTTAGGAAGAGAGGGAAGAACAGCCACCTGAGAAGCCCCTCAGCCTGGCCTACTTCCTGAGAGGATACATCCTGTAACAGTAAAGTCTCTCCCTGAGACTCCAAAGAAACACCTGGCAAAACCTCCGGCTCCACTGAGCCCTCTAAAGAACCGACGTCTGGGACTGTCGGTTCTTCCACTCTAGGCTTTGCTGTTTTGTCCTTGCGTTTTTAGCGAAGCCGCCGGAGCATCCGGCGGCATTTCATAATTACAACGCTTCCCAAACACTAACCTGGCACAGTCTAACCTTCTCTTAATAGTGCGTTTGTTAAATCTAGCACAAGAGCGGCATCCAACAACGCCGTGCTCAGGCCCTAAACAAGGTATACACAAAGTATGGTAATCCCTATGAGGTATCTGTTTCCCACAAGAAATACAGTTATTCACTTTTTCTGACATCCGGTTAAATACTGAGGCAAGAAAAAACCAAAATATTCCCCAACGGGGTACTTAGCCAACTTTGATTCGGTCTGAAACTCTGGCTTCAGAAACTTTCAGAACGCCAACCTGCACTCGCAAAATTGCTTCTGCATCGGACCATGCGGCAAAAAAGACTAAGGATATGACGTCGGTCATGCGCATTAGTACCCTGACGTACTGACGTCAGTCTAATGCGCCCTGACCGATGTCAGCCATATACTTTGGTATTCGGGCCGACTGGACAGCGGACTACCCAATAGTTAGGACTGCAGCAATGTGGAATGAAGAACATCAGTACAAACCTAGCCATCCTGGACAAGCAACTTATGAGAAAAAGTTTAATGTTTTTACCGAAATTGTAAATATTTTTAAAGTTTGACTATTATGATACTGACATCAACTTTTTAGTACTTCAACTTGGTTTGCTAATTCAGTTTTTTTACAAACATTGAACTTTTAGAATTATTTTTAGTGTATATACATATTTTTTAAAGTGTTGTTATAACAGTTAGCAAAGGGTTAACTACATCTACTCATTTTACTCATGGTTCAGCTGGTTTTGTGTGTCCAATCAGAATGTGTTAGAAGGTGCTTTAAAATATATTTAAACATTGGCTGTGCACATTGACTCTTGTCTGATGAAGTTAACATTGTTTTAACGAAAGCGCTCACATCGATTTTACTAGATTTATACATCGATTTTATTGGATTTATTCAGAATTAAAGTTTGCTTTTATTCAACATTTTTGTGTTTGGTGTTCCTTGGGACCCCACCTGCCAGTTTTTTCATTTATTTGGTTTCTTGCCTTTGACATTTTCCAAAGTGCAATGTTATTTCACAGAAACATTTGCTAGAATAAGAGCTGCTGAACAACTTAATTTGGCCAACTGTGAGAAGCTTGTTGCTTATGGATGTGAAGAGACTCAAACCGACGGCTCAGTAGTGCTTTCATGCTATTCAGCTGGGAACAGTTACAGCTTGCAATTTTATGTAGTCAAAAGACCTGTACATTCATTATTAGATCTCAGAGACAGTTTAAAAATGAAAATGCTTTCTTTTACCAAAGAAGTCCATCATGTTAGCACATGTCCAAGTATCAGTTTCACCGCTGCTATTTTCACAGGGTTGGGAGGGTGGCCTAATGGTTAAGGTATTTGCTTTACAAACACAAGGTGCAGGGTTTGAATCTCACAAGGGATAATTGGCTAAGCTTAAAATGGCTCGAAAGGGCAGGTAGCTTAGTACTAACCTATGAACAGAGTGTGCTGATATTTTCGAAGACAAGCTAGGTAAACTTTCAGTAGTGTAGTCTATGAAATTAGACCCAAAGGTCAGTCCAGTGGTCAGACCAGAGAGAAGAGTTCAAATAGGTATGCAGAACAAAGCCAAAGTCCAGTTAGATAAAATGGTGCAATAAGGTGTGATTTGTCCAGTTACAGAACCAAATGAATGGGTGTCTTCCATGGTAGTCACTCCTAAGAAAAGCTCAGATGAAATCAGAATACATATTGACCCAAGAGACTTAAACCAAGCAATAAAGCAATAAAGAGACCCCAGCATTCTATGCGTACAGTCGAGTAAGTTGCTACCATCATGCCAAATGCCACTGTTTTTTTCTGTCTTAGATGCAGAGAGTTCATTTTGGCAAGTAATGCTGGATTCAAATCTTCACTACTGACTACATTTAGTACCCCATTTGGTAGGTACAGATTTCTCAGAATGCCTTTTGGAATAAATTCTGCCAGTGAAGTCGTTCTGCATACAATGAAGCAAATTTTTTTCAGACTATCCGTGTGCTAAAATAGTAGATGATTTACTAGCTGGAGGTAATGGTGAAGCAGAGCATGACAGAAACTTCAGGAAAGTTCTGGAGAGAGCAAGTGAAGTGAATCTAAAGCTCAATCCTCCGAAATGTAAATTCGGGGTACCAGAAGTTACTTATGTTGGTCATTTATTTACCAGTTCAGGCTTACGACCAGATCCTTCCAAACAAACAGCCATTCTTGAAATGCCAGCTCCAGACAATGTGCAAGTCTTACAGCAGTTTCTTGGTATGATTAACTATTTGGGCAAGTTTATACCAGACTTCATTGAAGTGTCAGTGCCTTTAAGAGAGCTGACATGCAAAAATGTTACCTGGTCATGGTTGGAACACCAGAGAGCATCTGACGACCCGAAACAGAAACTTTTCAGTTTACCTACTTAAGATACTATGGTGTCCACAAACCAGTAATTCTTTCCTGGGATGCTTCAAAGTTCGGTCCTGGTGCAGTTATTCTTCAAGAGGGCAGACCAGTTGCCTATGCATCTAGAACTCTTACCCAAACTGAGATGCAGTACGCTCAGATTGAGAAGAATCTTTTAGCAATTATGTTTGCATGCTCGAAGTTCTAAGATCATATTTATGGCCGAGCTATCCAGATTGTGACTGCCAGATTGTGACATCATCAACTTCTAGTCAATACTTTAAAGAAGCCTATGTATTCAGCTCCAGAAAGACTACAAAGAATGATGCTCAGACTACAAAAGTACAACTTCAAAATGGTCTATACAAAGGGCAAACTACTTTATCTGGTTGATACCTTATCGAGATCCCCTAGAAATACAACAGAAAAGCTTAATGCAGAGAATTTTGACTTCAATGTCATGGAAGTGCGTAATTTTTCTACCACAAGACTTGATGAGCTAAGAGAGCATACAATGACTGATCCAGTTTTGCAACAGCTCCACCACTTCATCAATGTTGGATGGCAGTCAAAGCAATCTTGTATACCAACAGAAGTGCAACCTTATTTTCCTTAGAGATGAGATGTTGATGGAAGATGGTAGAATTTTCAAAGATCCTAAAGTTGTCATCCTACTTCCTTATAACATGAGCACATCCAGATTTTGTATCATGGCCACCCAAGTTTTGAAACTCCCAAATGAAGGGAGAAAGGACTAGTAATTTGGCCTTCTCTGTCAAAAGATATCGATAAAGTACTTTCATTTTGTTCAGTATGCAACAGTACTAAACCGCATTTGCAAAAAAGAGCCACTTCAGCTAATCCAGATTCCTGAACTATCTTGGTCAACAAGTAACCACTGACATATTTGAGTGGAATAGTTAACATTACTTAGTGTTGATAGATTCTTATTTGAACTGGTTCAAGATTAATCTGTTACCTAATCTAACATCCAGTACTGTCATTACTAAGATGAAATGTCATTTCTCAGTCCACGGTAGTCCACACACAGTTATTTCTGACAACGGTGGCCAGTTTACCTGTCAAGCTATTTCAGAAATTTGCAATATCCATGTTACCAAGTAATCCTGAGTACCCACAGTCAAACAGCCTAGCTGAACGTGCAGTACAAAGTGCAAAGCAATTACTGGAGAGGTCAAAGCATGACAATACCGATGTTTTCTTGAATTTGCTTAACCTTAGAAATATACCCAGTGACAATTTACTTGGCTCACCTGCTCAGAGACTTCTGTCTAGGCAAACCAGTACAACCTTGCCCATCAGTTCCAGTTTGTTGGTGCCTAATGCTAAAAACACCAGAGCAATCAAAGCCCAACTATTCAAAAAGCATTCATTCCAGAAGTCCAACTATGATAAAACAAGCTGATTTATTCGTCCATTGAAAGAAGGAGAGATAGGATACAGATGGCGAAAGGTTTTGATCGAATTGGTCAAGTGAGAGGTGTATGTGCCGAGCTAAGATCTTATTTAGTAGAATCTGAGGTATAGAATACAGAAGAAATTGGTGTCTGAATTGATATCGCAGCATCATACCTGTCATACAGACTCTAGATCTCACAGCAACCCAGACGATGTTCCTGTTGAAGGACATCTCAGTACCTATCCCCATTCCTGTTGATGTCCCAGATGCCCCTGAAGTTCAACATTCATTAAAAACTGTCCTTTTTGCTAAACCCAGTTCTAATTTTTATGGCCCATGATCAGATCATGTTTCCAGACCTAGTGTAAAATACACAGCAACCTGGACATGAATGTTTCACTTGTAATTAGTTCTGTATAACTGCATGTCAGAGTATTATTTCTGTACAACTGCATGTCAATTATTGTCATTATTACTGTGCATGACTTGGAAGGATGTAGATCAGAGCGTGGGTTGTGACTTTAAGAAGCATTTCAAAGTGAAGGCATGTGCGTACAAATAGAGAGCATGTACAGGCAGCAGTGCCATTATGAGTGAACAGCCAGAGTGTTAACATGTATGAGTGCAGTAGTCAGTCTGTTTATAGGTTTAAGTTTAAGTTACTAAGCTTCAATCTTGATGTATTTGTATGCAATAAAGCTGCTCGAACCGAACCTACAACTGTTCATCTGTTTTACCCTGACCGGATGAGCGACAGATGGTGTTTGGACTGGTGGCAAAGAAGTTCTGAGGATGGTATGTCCAGATATCACCTTTATGGCCTTCGCCATGTGCATAGAGCATACATGTGATGTACAGAGCATCCTTTATAATCAAAAAGCTTTGGTATACTGGCCGGATGTTGGGCTGCCATGGCAGGAGATTCCCTCAAAGAATACTGCAACAGTGATATGGAAGGACATCAAGTATCCAACTGGTTTTGTTGATTCTCCAAGCCTATTTTATTAACATTTTGCACTTAACTTTTTTACCTAATTAATACTCAACTACAAAATTAAGAAATAATAATAATCCAGAAGGCAGAATTTGCAAGAAATACACTTTTTAAAAACAGATTTAAAACGTTATTCCAGAAGTGCTTTTGGCTAGAAAATACCAGGCTTCTTCAGATGTCTTTTTGCCAGCCACCAGAATTAAACTTAAGGGCTTACAATGTCTAGGTAATTCAGACCCTGTATCTTGGCTCAAAAAATAATTTCCTTAGTTATACCAATTTGCTCACCCAATATTTTTAGTGTGTTTTGTAGGGAAATTATAAAGTTTAGCAACTCATTACACTCACAAAACATATGTTCTCAGTTTCCTCTTTCTTACACCTCCAACACTTCCCATCTACTTTGTGGTTTGCTTGGGGTGTAAAAATACCTATGCGAGTACTTCCAAGCAAAAATCCTAAATCTTCTAGACTTTGCTGCATACTTGGGAGCCAGACATGTCCAAAAAATGTTCCCTTGTGAACTGCTCATCAAATCTCCCTTACCAATCATTTCTAATGTCATCTGATTGCTTCCTATAGTTATTGTGTAGTACTGTATATGCCTTACTAATTATCCCTTTAACAGTAGCTTCTGTTCTACACTCAATTAACTTAATTAGAGCAGGTCTTTTACCCAATATTCTCCTATACTCCACTATAAATCCTTGATAGGGAAGGCAGTCTCCAGCCTGCAGTCCAAATGTCTTCTGGACTTCTTCCCATTCTACTAGAGTTCCCTCTAGATATTTGCTCCCAAAACATTGGTTTCATTGCAGTTTTCCCCAGTAAATTCTAGTCTCCTCTTGCCCATCTTCTGTACCCCTAAATGAGGTCATCCTTATCGGAAAAATCTTTCTCCAGTCTTGCCTTGGGTTAGTTTTTAAAATACTTGGTTTCTTTAATATTATATATAATATTCTGTGCAGCTGTTATTCTCCTTAAGGATCTGCATCCAAAATTGCACTCTCTCCTTATTTCTTTAACCCCACACACACACACACACACACACACACACACACACACACACACACACACACACACACACACTTCATCATCTTCCCTTCCCACTCTAAAGTATAGTTTTCAGTTTGTGCTATGTATAGGAGAATAACTGTGCAGCTCTGAAATACCCCATGAAATCAGGTAATCCCAAACCACCTTGTTTTACTGGAAGGATCAACATATCCCACTTGGCACTCATCCTCTTCCTCTCCCAGATAAAATCGTTCATCTCTATTAATTGCTATCCACAACTCTGGTTGCTAAAATATGCCTGACCTGTGTATAAAACTAAAGGGAATAAAAACATTTTCACTACTTGTAACTTGCTACCCACATCTATAAAAGTGTTTCCAGTTTCTCAGTTTTTATGTTTTGTGTAGTTTGCTTGTGCGTTTTGGATCTGCTTGTGTAGTCTGTTCCCACATATCCATAGCTGCCATAACACAATCCACACTATTATGCACTTCACTGATCCCATTAATACAAGTATTGCTGAAACAATGTGTCTGCAGGTACGTAGTTTACAGCTATTGCCTTTGTTTTACCTTCATTAATTGTGTATCCCAGAGACACCTGAATTTGTTTCGGAAAGTTCCACAATACTGAAATGTCTTTTTCTGGTTTTAAAATGTACAAAATAATATAATTTTCAAATAAAATCAGCTTTTCTTGATTACCATACCAATTTTATCCTTGCCAATGGTTCTAAATATAACACAAAGGGGAACAGGTTCCTTTGCTCAAACAGACCTTACGAGAGAGGAACCACTAAACTTTAAATTTTCTCTTCCAATTCCTTGTATATCCTCCTAATTAACTGTATTATGTCAGGGAATGCTAATGTTTCCATTTCCCTACTCATAAAATCCCAGCTTACTCTGTCAAATGCCTTCTCAGCATCAAGACCCACTAACAGGGGTATTTTCTTACATTCTGCTTCCCTTTGGATCATCACTGTGTGTTATTAATGCTGTCAAATGTTTGCCACCCCCATCCACAAAACTACAGTGATTCATGTCTATCAATTTTAGCAACACATTTATCATTCTTTGAGCTATTATAGACAAACACTTTATAATCATGGCTTAGAATCAAAATGGGCCTAGATGAATCGGGATTGGATGGGTCTTCGCCATCTTATGTATTACAACCACCACAGCTTTCGTCCAGGATGTTGATATTTCTCCTCCTTTTAAAATACTGTTACAAGAAAACTTCCAGATGTTTAGTACTTTCTTCCCTCCTAGCTTCCAAACCTCCACAGGAACACTATTTCTGGAGATTTCCCTACAGATTTGGTTATACATCACCATTTTTATCCCAACTCGTCCTATCCTGTTTTTTTAACACCTTTACTGAATTAGCACTTGTGACACAGGCAAATTTGCATTTATATACAATCAAACTGTATTAACAATATCCTGTTAATAATTGAACATCATCAACCTCCAACACTGGCAGATTTAATTTTTCTATAAATATTTCCATTTGTATTTTTTTTTATTTCCACATTCTCTGCTTTAGTAATGCTGTCGTAAAATTTCTGAAATATTTGAAATACCTTTACAGGATCACTGGTTATTTTGCTTTTAACAGGATCCCTAGGTTTGGCAACAACCTCTCCTTACTTTCTGTTGCCTAAGCTGTTGTGCAACTCCACAGCACAAAAAAAAAAAAAAAAAAAAAAAAACAGTTGCTTAACAGCAATCTTTCTAAAGTCATGCACATTACACCTAGGTAGTTCCTTATTTTCTCTTTAGCACTCTGCAGTTGTGCCTCTTCTTGTTCTGTGACATTTCCCTTATTCTGCAGTATTTTAACATCTGTCAGCCCATCTAAAAATTCTTGTTACTTCTAAGCACATCTCTTTCTTTTATTTCTACTCTATTTTAAACTCCAATTTTATTCTGTCCCACTCTCTTATCTGTATATTCTGATGAAATTTATATCTTCCTTAATTCCAGAATAATTTCTACTACCCAGTCTTTAAATTCTTTTCTGTTTAACATACCGGTTGGGGCAGCACAAGTGTCTCATTTTTATTTTAGTTATTATTGGCATGTGATCTATACTGTGGTGGTGGTGCTGCGGTAGCGCTGTCACCTCACAGTAAGATGTTGTCCTGTTCGATTCTCAGCTAGAGCGTCTTCTGTGTGGAGGCATGCGTGAATGGGCGTACCTTCGTTGAAGGTTGGGCGTCAGGGCCGGCAACTCGGCACGTAAAAAAAAAAAAAAAAAATCTACTGCTAATCATTAGCAGACCGGAGTTCCGCTGTGGCGACCCCTAACCGGGAAAAGCCGAAAGACACAACAACATTGGCATGTGATCTGAAATAGTTATTGGATTCATATCAAACCTTTCAAATAAATGCACTTGCTCCTGTGAAATAAAAATTCTGTCTAGCACAGTCCAGTTTTTGTACCTTGGAGAACATGTAAATTCACTCTGAACTCCTAGTACTGAATTCACATCTTCCATGCCAAATGTTTTCATACATTTCTTTAAAAATCTACCTTCCTTTGTTACATTTCCGTTTGAGCCCCACGGATGCATCTTTACTGTTGCAAATCAAATTCCAGTCCCCATCTCTAAGTAATATTCCCTGCTGAAAGATTATTATTTTGCCCGGTATTTTCTTAAGCTCCACTGTAGCAGTTTTGGGTGGAATATAACTACAAGTCAACTCAAACGTCCTCCTTTCCAGTAGCCCATTACTACTACAAATTTACCATTATATTTTTCCACTTGTTATCACTATTGGAAGACTTCTAAAAAAATTAATACAAGTACTCCCCTTTTCCTCTGTCCCAGATATTCCACTGAATAACAATCCTGAAATGCTTTATCAAATTCACATGCTCAGTTCTTTCCAAATGCGTCTACTGTAGTACAGCTACTTCCTCTCTGCATTTCTTAACATAATTCACTACTCTTTCTTTTTTTGTATATACATGTGAAACCCTTCACATTCAAAGATAACATGGAAAGTGTTGCCATTATAAGAAGTTACTTCCTTTTATGTATAACAGTTTCTTATTTTTAATGTCTAGCTTCAGAAATTGGGTTACATGCATACACTAATGTTTGGCAGGTTGATCTTTTATACAGTTGTTTCTTGTCATATCCTTTTGAAACTATGTCACATCTTAGAAAACTTTTTGTTTTAGTGAAAACCCTAAAAAAAAACTAACACTCCCCCAAAACACCTCCATAACCTATTAACATAATACAAACACATCAAACTATGTACATCTTCAAATAATAAAGTTTAACCCTCCTAATAGAAACAACTGTCCCAAACTGCCAGCTACACATTCACATGCTTTAACTGACTCATAATTAATTTCATCTATGCTAAGATGCATGGTACAGCCTGTGTATCTACTTACACTAAGTGCAGTCTCTCCCAGAGGTAGAAAACAACCTGAATGCTTTCAGAAAAAATATCTCTTAGCCATCAAAAGAAAAAGTATTCTGTTTCACTGCCCTCTTTATCAGCTCGTCTCCAAAGAAATAAGAGAACCAGATACACAGTTGTCTTCAGCTACAAGCTTCTCACGTTATACTGTGAACATTTATTTGCTAAAGGAAAAGTTTTCATTATATTCAGTACCTCTTATTTACTTGTTTCCACTTAACATGTCAGATCAAGTCAAGGACCTTCGTCCAGTCATTCCCCTACGCAAAAGTAAGAAAAATAATATTGATTTTACTTGTATCATGATCTGTATACTTTTACAACTCATCCCCTCACCTCAACAACCCAAGATTACAGCCTATTACATCAAACATGCTTTTGTCCAGGCTTTCAACTCTTTTTATACCATAGTGCCTACATTTCTTAAACCTGAACAAGAAAGAACGAAAGAAAAAAAGGGCAGCTGTTTACTTTATCTCTATAACACAAAAATAACTGAAAAAGCTTTACTATACAACATGCAGTATAGGCTTTGCTTTATAAAAATACTGTTAAGAACAAAAATTGTTCTACTTTGTTATATCTTTACCTCCACTTAATATTCTTTGATAGAGATTGTATAAACTAAAATGCTTTCCCCAAATTATAGTGTGTGTGCAGTAAAAGAAAATATGGCTTGCTTTGCAAGGACACTTAAGTGATGACCTTTTATTAAAAAGATTTCTTGTAAATGTTCAGTTTAGATATTAATAACATATAGCTGTGGGCTTACTGTAAATGGAATCCTGTTATAGAAAAAAGGAAGTTTACTTTCTGTGAGCTTTCAGATGCAGAAATAAATGAAATAAAATACAGACACTTCAAGTGACGCAAAGATGACGTGGAGAGACTTTTTGTGAAGTCTTCAGATACAGCAAGGAAGAAAATAACCAAAGGAGGACATAAGAAACTGTCCAGGCTAGAAATAACCAAAGGACTTTTTCATGACACAAACAGAAGCCAGAAGAAACAAGTCACAAGGATATTAAAAATAACATTGTTTGACATTTAAAAGAGTATATAAACGGGACAGTATTTTCACACTCTTTAGTGACATCTTTGGACTGAGTGTACATTAGTCTGTAGTTATGTGTGTCTACATGTTATAATAGAATTGAAATCACTCTGACAGTATTAATTGTTTGGAAAGAATTTGTACTAATACAAATAATAATGGATACAGTAGTACGGTGTCTCTCTGGTCAGCTAATAATAATATTTTACAATGGTTAACCTAGCCCACTGACCGTGAGCCTAGTCCACTGGCCACAACCTTGTTTTATTCGTTACCAACAGTTAATTTTTCATAAAGGCCTTAAATTTTCCGTGAGTTCAACAGATGGACAAGTTCCAGTGCATCAACAGATCAACAGTTCCAGTACTTTGTTGGATACAGAGTGACGCCATACAAACTGCCCTGAGACGTTCCACCATCAATTCATCTGCTGAAGGACACAGTGTCTTCTAAATGACTTCAGCCTGATCACCTGTCATCTATGCAAAATACAGTAAATTCTTCACAGTTATAACATGGATGCCAGTACAGACAGTTAACTTTACAATGCCCACATATTGTATATATAAATTTACATGGTTTAAACCTTCTGTGTCAGATATAAAATGTAAATCTAAAATGTTTAATGTTCAAAATTTAGATAACAGTTGTGTCTGTAAATGCATAAATGCCTATAATTCATACCTAAAATATACAGCAAATCATAAAGACTTTATGTGGAAGTACCTTTCCAAACGTATGTCTACCTTGTCACAACAGTCTAGTACGTAATAAGATAAATCCTATTCTGATAAAACAATCTGATTCTAGCGTTGTTAGTTCTTCACATATACAACAGTTAAATGCACCTTCTGCAGTCATGCCTTTGTCACATATAATGCAAACTGTTACACATTTTATTTAACGTCTTAAGGCTTTACCTAAATCTCATACAGTACAAGTGTATGCAATTATTGTCAGCAATGTACTACACTACATAAAAATGTTATTTATAGTAAATATTGCAGATGCACAATAAGAAAAAAGTTCTAACATAGTAGTATGCGCTATTAATATTAACCTTTTAAAGAAAAGGTTTTCCCAACTTTTCAAAATTTCCCTAGGGACAGTAGTAAGGGACAATAATGCCATTTAGAGCAACAGACTCAGCATATCATTCAGACTTTACCATAATGACATTTCTGGTTTAACGTAACATTCAGATAGGGCGCAACAACATTTACTAAGGGCAGAAACTACAGAGGTTAATCTGACAAGGCAGTTACAAAAAGCCCAGCAAGGTTTACAAGGGGTACAAAATACACCAATTGACATACGGCAGGGTTCAGCAGAAATGACAGTTATTTCTCCTGCTGATATACATCAATTATTGCAGACTCTGCCTCAGTGGCAAGTCAAAAAAAAAAAGAATTTTGTTTCAATATGTTGGCATTTAAACAATGGTTGACATACACTGTGTGGTCTATTTGAAATGATGCTTTATTTAAATGTTTTTTTTTTTGCATTTACACATGCCAGTCTGGGTCACAAGGGAATTTGTCCACTGTGTTGGCAAACCCCTAAAACATGCTCCAGTACTACGGGAGTTACAGGCATTGATTCCCAGAATGATTTACAGGAAAGTGCAGTACTATCAAAATCAAAGCACATAAAAAAGTAATACAAAAGAGGCTACAGTAAATGCTTTGGCAGATGTCAAAGTAAAGCAAGCAGCTGAAACTGGTGAGTGTCTAGACTCACATAACAGTTTTAAACACACACACATGTAATGCCAGTTTCCATCATTTAAAAAATTAAACTATCTGAAAATGATCAGACAGTCTAAATAGCATGACAGAAAAAAACAGAATAATGTTTTGGTCAGGCAAGATGGTATGTTAAAGCAATTCTGTCACAGTTAATGACATTCTGCAAAATGGAGATGCAGCTTTAAAATCAGTTTCTGCCAAATAGATAAAGACTCGGAGATTAAGTATGTCAAACTCCATCTGGAGCAAGAGAAAAGCCAGAGTGCTAGACAATTTAAAGGAAGTATGCAGTATTGCAGATGTACACAGCAAATGTACAAAAACAGCTTGTAGACTACGTGGGGAAAGGAAGGTGACGTAATACATGGCCTAATGAAAGAGCAAACACAGGGGGAACACGAGCAGCTTCTGCTCCACCAGGGTTACAGACAGATGCATAAACAAAGTTCAGAAAAACAGGTGATATGTTTTACTAGTAACAAAATAGGCCACATTAAACAGGACTGTCCATATTACAAAACATGGAAGGAAAGTCAAATACAAAAGAGTATCTATGCAGATAATAGTGCTTCTTCAAAACCCAAAAATAAGGAAAGAAATCAAGATAAACAAAATACATTAAGGGAGAATCAGTCACAGGAAGAAACACAGAGGGATACAGAAAAAATAAAGCATACCCTATGGAATACACAGAAAACCCACCATATAATCTCTCACATGGTCAGGAATTAAAACGTGAAATTGAAAGTACAAAGTACACATTAGACAGGGAAGACACCAAGTCAATAGGGAACAGAACATGCAGTCTGTGTTAGAGACATACCCAGGAAAACAGATCAGAATGAGTAAGATTCTGATTAGGGGTGTGTCCCTCCTCTCCCACACCCAAGTAACCTTTCTCACAAATTTTAAACTTGGAAAGGACGGACGCCCGTTAGTGGATGTATTGGGTGGAGGGGACACTATGGAAAGATGTCCTACTTAATATACAGGGGCAGCAGTCTCAGTCAATAACAAACAGTTACCTGTAAATCAGTTCAAAAAATCTTACATTCAAGGCTTTGATGGCAGCACTTGCATGGCCATAAGCAGTAAGCCAGTTAAAATATGTTTCACAGAAAATGGATCTTCAATACGGGGGTACATTTCTTATAAATTCCAGTTGTGGAACAACAATCCTTGGAGTTAATATTCTCGGCAAACTGGGAACAGCAATTAATTTCAATAACAAGGTTTTATGGTCTGCCACAGTGAAAGACAGATGGGATACAACTCCGCAATTTCCTTGCTTTGTACTTGACAAAAGTAACTATAAAAAAGACATTACACCAAGAGACATTCACAACTGCAGAATAAATGAGAACAAATCAAATCACAATTTCAGCCCTTATGGGCTACATCAAAGACAGACTTTGGCAAGTTAGCAGTACCAGTGAGTGCAGGGGTAATCCTTCGGACTACATTCCTCCTTTTCAGAAGCAATATCCAATCCCCAAAGAGGCGGGAGTGGATATGAAGAGGTGTATAGAACAATGGCAACAGGTAAATCATAAAGAGAAAAGAGCATATATACAAATAACCTGCAAACGTCAGGGTACACAGAAAAAGGAGGTAAGCGATAAACAGAAGGAAGGACAAACCCCTTGCCTTACTGAAAAGGGTAATTACAAACACTAACAGTGTAATAAAAATGGTAAATTATGACCATTAGAATATGGGGAGATTAGAATCCTCCCTATAACCCAGATTATGGCAGGCAATAGGCATTAAAGCAATAAATTATCAGTACGCAGCAAAGTACAAGGATCTTTTAAACTCAATGTAAATGAATTAAACAGGAAAAGACAAAAAATAAATATTACTCTACTGGTTTAATGAGCCAAGACAGATTCAGAATAAACACAGAAATAACCTACAGACAGACAGACGCAGAGTAAAGTTAATACAGATACAGTGTAAAGTTAAAGTTAATACAGATACAGTACATACATTTACAGTAATGCAAATGGTATATGCAAAACTAAACAATGCAATTAAATATTGGGTATGTTAAGTCCACATCTACGTCTAAAAATGGAGTAACATTTAAGGCAGTACCTATGACAAATCCTAAATGACAAAAGGTTTGATGGTAACAAGAGAGGGTCAACCCCCTCCCCTCACATTAAAAGTATAGTATGTCCCCAAAGGCAGCTTATGCAGACAGCAAACAGGATCAATATTGGTAAAAAAAGTGACTAATGTCATATTTTCAAAAGAATGTCTTGCATAAAATATAACAGCAAACAGTCTTATAAACAAACTAGTACAGCAAGATCATTAGTCAGACTGGTGTAACTGCCATTCTGGAAATAATACACAGCAATACAGACAGGTAGTAAAGTACAGAGTCATTAAAAAACTTAAACAAATAGCATTTTTCAGCTAATAAAAATCCAAGCAAAAGCAGCACACCATGTTGGTTCATAAAAATCACTGTAAATTAATAAACAGTATCAGTACAGTAGCAGTCTGTTAACAGTCTTATGTTTCTATAATAGCAATCTATGGACAGGACAAGGCAATCTAAATCTAAAAAAATGTATATACAAAAGCAAATGCAAATAAAACAGTTGCAAAGAAAAAATGGGGAGAGATACTCGGATACAATACATCATGAGAACAGGGACATCATGATCAGATACCAGATTTCAATATATTTTTGGACATGCAAAATTTGTTTGCAATGGCACGTAAAAAGTCAAATTGTTGGGTTTTTAGCCCCATTCTTTACTGAGGGAAAATGCCATTACATGCAGTCCCTGTAGAGGTTACACATACAGGTTTTCTGTTTAAAGAATCTTATAAAAATAGAGTTGTAAAACAATCAGCCATAAAAAAAATTACAGTTGATGAAAATAGCATGGGAGTTAACACATAATACTTCTTTAAAGGAAGAGATGAAAGAAGAGAAATTCTATTCCATACAGTATGCAGTTCCAGTAATGAGAATTACTCACACATTACCAGAGGACATGGTAAAAAAAATCACCAGAAAAAGAGGGAGGTTCACGATAAGAAAAATATGGAAAGATTTTAAAACAGCTGGACATAGGAAATGGTGTTATTTCAGGAGCTGAAAATTTTCACTGGTATGGTGCCACTAAGGCAATATGAAAAGTTACAAAGTTGATAGCAAATGCAACTTACGGAGCTATCTCAGATATAACAGAGATGTGTTAATAAAACTGCTAAACAAGTAACTGTTGTTAATAATGAAGAAAGGCTATTAAGTACAGGAGGATCACATTTTCCTGTAAAGTGCTGGTTTGCATTTATTCCCTTGATAATTAAAAAAGGGGGAATTGATACATATTGTAAATATTCTTTTCCCAAAGCAATAATGAATTTAAATGTATGCTGCAATGCAAAATAAATATGCTTGTTTCTAATATAAGGTTTTGCCTTGTAAAGCAAGGGTTAACTTGACCAAGATTTTGAAATAAATGCTTCTGTGTAACTGCAAGGCTGACAACTTGCTTAAGCAAGCATGAAAGCAGTTAAGAATAGATAAGTAACAATGACTGTCTGACACCTACGGAAATAAAACATGCTTAGCTAGTTTACTGGCTAAGTGGATTGTTCTCAGGATGGTGGGGTACTATAATTTCCGCATTAATTGCTCTTATCGTCATTATAAGATTTGTGTTAATAAAAGTATTAATCAAGTAACAGCTGCTGGTAATATAACATTGTATGAAGAGATAGCATTGAATGCAAGGGATCCGTATGTTGCAACGGGCCAAGGGATTCAAAGTACTGAAGATCATATTGTGTTGTAAATTGTCTTACAGTTTTCTTCGTTTTAATTAAAAAGGGGAAACTGATAAAGATTGTATAAATTAAAATGCTTTTCCCAAAATTATACTGTGTGTGCAGTAAAAGAAAATATGGCTTGCTTTGCAAGAACAGTTAAGTGATGACCTTTTATTAAAAAGATTTATTGTAAATGTTCAGCTTGGATATTAATAACATATAGCTGTATGCCTACTGTAAATGGCATCCTGTTATAGAAAAAGGAAGATGACTTTCTGTGAGCTTTCAGGTGCAGAAATAAATTAAATAAAATAAAGACACTTCAAGTGATGCAAAGATGATGTGGAGAGACATTTTGTTAAGTTTTCAGATACAGCAAGGAAGAAAATAACCAAAGAAGGAGGTGTCCGATCTTGTAGCCCAGGCAGGTATGACCCTAGCCCTGAGTAGCATCCTGCCATCACCCAGAATGATACTACAGTACAAGGACAAAATGATCGACTTCAACAATTGGCTAAGCTTCTGGTGTCATTCTAAGGGGATCCAGTATCTCTCTGCCTGGGATGACATGATAGACAAGCCACGATGCTTTGCCAGAGATGGCCTGCACCTGTCGCTCCTGGGATTCTGGATACTGGCTAAGGCTCTAGCCACCCCTATAGTGCCTTTTTTAGGCAAGGTTCAAATGACAAATTCACCACCCTAACAGGTACAGGTAAGAAGAATATGAGGGTATTGCTACTCAATGCTAGAAGTCTAAACCTCAAAATGCACTCTCTCTCGAGGCACTCCTTAAAATGGAGAACATCGACATCTGAGCAGTGAGAGAGACCTGGTTCAAGGCTCCAGAAAGTACCCCTGCATTACCACGCTATAATTCATACCACACCTTTCGGCCACCTAACCTGGACCGAAACACTAAAGGCGGAGGCGTGTCCATATTCATTAAGGATATCCACACCTCCAGGCTAGTTGCTCAGCATAATGCATCCGAGATTATCCAAGTGCAACTAACTCTGGGCAAGACCGCAATCCAAATTGTGGCTTGCTACAGATCCCCCCACCATGTCCCAGGATTCCCACTCCTCATTTCTTAATACACTGGAAAATATTAGGGTACAACCTAACACCCTAATAATGGGCGATTTCAACTACCCTACCATTAACTGGGAAAACTACTCATGTATCAACTCGTGCTCAACGTTTTCTGGAATTCATAAATTCTAATGCCATGGATCAACTTATCCACACCCCCACCAGGGGCAGCAATATCCTAGACCTGGTCATTACCAACATGGGCAACCGGTGCTCCACACCAGAGGTCAATTCCTCGTTGGTCAGATCCGACCATAAGCTAATCACCCTAGACATCCACATCCCTCCCCCATTAGGGAAACCACAGTAAAACATTTCTCCAAAGCCAACTTCACGTTTCTTATGACAGAAGTGGCAAACTTCACGACACCCATGCTGACGGAAAATAGAGGTATGACTGCTGAATCTTACACAAATGCGCTTTATAAGCACTTACATGAGTGCATGGATCGTGCAATCCCTAACAGAACCAAGATGCTATCCTCCAAAAAAAGGAAGCCAATCTGGTGGTCCCCTGCCATAGCCAAACTCTACAACAGAAGAAAGAAACTGTTGCAAGAAAAGAGTAAAATCCCATGATTGGAGAACTCCCTGGTCAGCTTCAGTAAGAAGCTGAGATCCCTCATAAAATCCCCCAAAGCTAGTTATGAAAACAAAATCGCCACTGACTCTAAAGACAATCACAAAGCATTCTATAGCTATGTCAAGAATCTCAATGGCAACACTCAGATCTGCTCTGAGTTACAGCACGATGGCACTAAATATACAGAACCAATGGATATTGCCAACATCCTGGCAGATAGGTTCAGTGCTAATTTTACCCCTCTGTCATCCCCTAAAGGGCCCATCTCTATACCAGAAGAATGCAAAGTTCCTGTAATCACGGCTGCACAGGTAAAAAAAACACACT
This sequence comes from Protopterus annectens, assembly GCF_019279795.1. Taxonomy (NCBI): domain Eukaryota; kingdom Metazoa; phylum Chordata; order Ceratodontiformes; family Protopteridae; genus Protopterus; species Protopterus annectens. The sequence goes on along the minus strand of NC_056729.1, from coordinate 1,971,887,903 downwards.
ATCCAAAGCCAAGAACATAGCATCCATGGGACCTGATGACATCCCAGGCTGTGTTCTATATGAACTACAAAACGAACTGGCACCCCACCCAAGTACCATGTTCAATCATAGCCTCACCTCAGGCTATGTGCCCACTGAATGGCGCACAGCGACAGTTATCCCACTCCACAAAGGGGGAGCCACCACAGACCCCGGAATCTACCGCCCCATTAGCCTATCGAGCCTGGTCTGCAAGGCTATGGAACGTATCATCATGGAACTTGTAAACAATGACACTGGTAATCTCCAAACTCAGGACCCCACCCAGTTCGGGTTTGTAAAAGGCAGATCATGTCTCCTAAACCTGATAGACTTCTTTGAAGCAGTCACCAAAGCCGTAGATGAGGGTAAGGTGGTTCACACAGCCTATCTAGATCTCACCAAGGCTTTTGACACCATTCCCCACTCTGGAATTATAGATAAACTCACTAAACTAGGTATAAATCCCTATGTCACAAGATGGGTTGCCAACTGGCTCACTGACAGAACCCACACTGTGAAAGTAGCAGACTCCAAATCCAGCTTCAGACCAGTGACAAGTGGAGTACCACAGGGTTCAGTCCTGGGTCCTCTCCTGTTTGGTATCTACTTCTCTGAAGTACAGGCCAACACAGAAGCTCTTTGGCTAACTAAGTTCGCAGATGACTGCAAACTAGGAGCCATAATCAAAACTCCAAAAGATGTGGACATCCTACAAAAGGGCCTTGCTGAGACAGATGCCTGGTGTCAAAGCCATGGCCTCAAGCTCAATGCCAAAAAGTGCACTGTCATTCCTTTTGGTAAAAACTCAGTACCCATGAACTACCACATAGGTGGTAGTCTACTTAACGCCAAAAGTGTGATAAGAGCTTTAAGTGATTTCTGCATTTTACACTGTTTATTGCACTTTAAGTTACTAATTGTTGCAAATTGTTTCTGTAGGCTACACACTAAAGTGCGCTAGCCGATTTACAGCAATTACTGTCTGTTTTTTTCCTTGTCTCTGTAATAAAACAAAAAAAAATCTCTTGTTTTCCCGCCTTACTGAACTAGAGTAGTCCAGTTTCAGAGTTGCTGATCCCTGGGCTTTGTTTTTAGTTCCTGTTACTGATCCATTGCCTTATTAGGAAGGAGGAAGTTTCTTTGCTTACCAGTGGGAGTGGGAAGCACTGAGTTTGTCTGATTTGGTGAAGTTTCAGCCAGAAACTAGTAGTCCATTGGTCATTTTGGGCCAATTCCTAGCTCCCTTCAGCCCCTGTTATAAAACACGCTAAGAGTTACCACTGTTGCACACAAGAGCAGCGGCGGTTAAACAAGGTTAAACTATTTGGGCCATCTAAATTCCACTCTTCCAATTTTCCCTTAAAACTACCTTCCTCGAGCTGTACTGCTGATCTAACCAGCATATCCTATAACTGAAAAGTTCATCTCTACTTGATTCCCAAGTAGACTATTCTCTATCTGTAAAGCCTAGCACTTACTCCTACAGTACTTGCACCTTGATAAAGCACTCTTATTATAGATAGTACCCCACCAGCCTAAAACCCACTTCCCGGAGTCCTTTGAAAGTCTCTTTATCTACTACTTCTAGTATGTCGAGGGATCAGTTGCTAGTGTCCTCTCCAGCTCAACTGGTGAACCTGGGAATATTGAGGCAATGTTACAACTGCCTCATGTACACAGACAATCCTCTCCTTCCCACAAAACACAAATACATGCGAAGATGCAACTATACGGCCAAACTGGAGGCTGAGCTCTCTCAACATAGGACTGGCAAGACCAGACAGGAGGAGAAGGTAACCACACACAATACATACCCAGTCACACATGGTACCATCACAACTTCAAATCATACACATACTCACACAAAGACATACTGGAGGCTCTGATCAAAAATTTACCAAAACAGCAGAGGCCACCAAAGCAGACACCCAAACAACTACCACCTCACGACCCAACACATGCAACACATAGACCACACAGTCAGAGTGTCAAACAGTCACAGCCCTTAAGGCCAAACAAAATGCCAGACACACTTGTCATTGGTGATTCCATAGTCAGACACACTGACGCCCCGCCACCAGACTGAGTAAAGAGAAGGTCACAGTAAGCTGCCTGTCAGGCGCTAGAATCCGCCACATAACGCAAGCACTCAGGTCTCTCAACAGCAGGTACAAGTACGACTCAGTCATTGTCCACGCTGGTGTCAACGAACTACATGAAAAGGGACATCGAGGAGCTCTCTGATTATGTAGCCCAGGCAGGTATGACCCTGACCTTGAGCAGTATCCTACCTTCACCTAGAATGATGCCACAATACAGTGATAAGATGATCAGCTTTAATAATTGGCTTAAATTCTGTGTCATTCAAAGGGGATCCAATGTCTGTCTGTCTGGGATGACATGCTGGACAAGCCACGCTGCTTTTCAAGGACGCTTGCACCTGTCACCCTGGGCTTCCGGATATTGGCAAAGGCTCTTGCCACCCCCATAGTGCCTTTTTTAGGCAAGGCTCAAATTCTAAACCTACCACCCTAGAACACCAAAAAGGAAAAAAACTAAGGGTAATGCTGCTCAATGCCAGAAGTCTCAATCTCAAGATGCACGAGGCCCTTCTCAATATGGAGAACATCGATGTCTGTGCTGTGACAGAAACCTGGTTCAAGGCTCCTGAGAGCACCCCAGCACTAACAGGTTTCACCTCATATCATGCTTCCCGCCCCAAAATCCGGACAACACCAAGAAAGGAGGGGTGTACATATTCATCAAGGACACCCACACCTCAAGGATGGTGGCAACGCATGATGCATCGGAGACCATCCAGGTGCAATTAACCATAGGCAAGACTGCTCTGCAATTTGTAGCATGTTACAGGCCACCCTCTCAAACTCAGGAACCTCACATGGCCTTCCTGAAAACATTGGAGGGATAAATGTATCTCCAAACACCATCATACTAGGTGACTTTAACTACCCTAATATAGACTGGGAACACTACTCAAGCCCGAACACTCTAACCCAAAGATTCCTGGAGTTCATAAACTCAAATGCCATGGAACAACTAGTCACCATCCCCACAAGAGGAAAACATACTTGATCTCATCATCACGAACATGGGATCAAAATGTTCAACACCGAAGTATACCCCTCACTGGTGAGATCAGATCATAAACTAATCTCGCTGGAGGTCCTCATAAAAGACCACAGTGAAAAACTTCTCAAAAGCCGATTTCACACTTCTAAAAACTAGTGTGGTCTCCTTTAAGGCCCCTGAGCCAGTGGTAAACATTACTCAAACCGCTGAATCACTTACAAATGCCTTCTACCAGCACCTACAGGACTGCATGGATCAGGCAATCCCAAACAAAACTAAGACTCTCTGTACCAAAGGCAAGCGTCCAGTCTGGTGGACCCCAGCCATAAACAAGCTCTACAACAAAAGGAGGAAGCTACTACAAGATAGAGCAAAATCCTTGAAAGGTAAGACACCTTTGATCATTATAAGTAAAAACTAAGAGCTCTCATAAAATCATCCAAGGCAAATTTTGAGAGAAAAATCGCCAAGGACTCTAAAGAGAATCATAAGGCCTTCTTTAGCTATGTTAGAAACCTAGGAGGAAACTCCCAGATATGCTCAGAATTAGTTCAAAATGATGTGAAAATTACTGAACCTACACACATTGCCAACATACTGGCTGACAGGTCCAGTGCAAACTTCTCCCTCCCCTCCACACCAAAAGGAGAGTTATCTACTCCTGGGCACTGTAACCCCCCAAACATCGACAACGCCCAGGTGAGAACTGCCCTCACTAAGGCAAAAACACAGCATCCATGGGACGGATGGTGTCCCCGGCTGTGTGCTTCATGAACTCAATGAGGAATTAAACCCACAGTTAGGACAGCTGTTTAATCTTAGCCTCACCTCAGGATAATGCTCATTACCCAAGGTGGCGCACTGTGGTCCCACTTCATAAGGCGGTGCCTCCACAGACCCTGGAAATTACCGCCCCATTAGCTTGACAAGCCTTATCTGCAAAGCCATGGAGAGGATCATAATGGAACTCATAAATAAAGACATAGGGAACTTGCAGACTTTGGATCCAACTCAGTTTGGCTTTGTCAAAGGCAGATCCTGCCTCTTAAACTTGGTTGACTTTTTCGAGACAGTCACCAAGGCCATTGATGAGGGAAAGGCAGTCCATACAGCCTACCTCGACCTGGCAAAGGCCTTCACACAATACCCCACTCAGGTATCATCGAAAAACTCATCAGCTTGAATGTAAACCCATACATCACAAGATGGGTTGCAAACTGGCTAAGTGACAGAACCCACAGGGTCAGAGTTGCTGGAGCCATGTCAGACTCAAAGCCTGTCACAAGTGGTGTCCCACTCAGTCCTGGGTCCACTATCTACTTTTCTGAAGTACAAGCAAACACAGGAGGGTTATGGCTGACAAAGTTTGCAGATGACTGCAAACTGGGCCATAGTCGAAAACACATCTGACACAGATATCCTCCAGAAAGAAATGGATAACTGGTGCCAGAGCCATGGCCTGAAGTTAAAATGCATAGTCATACCCTTTGGGAAAAACAAGGCTACTTAGCTACCATATAGGTGGCAATCCACTGAGCACAGAAAAGTCATCAGAGATCTGGGGACCCAGGTTGACAGTAGCCTTCGCTTGACACTCATGTTGCTAAAGTAGTTAGGAAAACCTTCTATATCACCCACCTGATCATGAAGGGATTCACATCTAGATCAAGGGAGGTCATCGCCCCTGTACTCATCACTTATTAGACCTATGATTGAGTACAATGCCCCGCTCGAATGTATCTGACCAGACACCTGCTGCAGCTTGAAAGGCCCCAAAAGTTCCTCACCAAAAGGATAAAGGGTCTCAAAATATGTCTTATGCTGCCCGACTGAAAGAACTCCAGCTCTATTCAGTCTCATACCGCTTGCTCAGAGGTGACCTGTGCCTGACATATAAGGCCATGTCAAACCCAGATTTGATGAATATGCTTCACCTCAAAAATCTAGATCCCTCAGAACCACAAGGGCGGAGACTTAAACCTTGACACGGTTATAAATAGAACGTGCTGGAGGGACAGATTCATCACCCAGAGACTCCCTATGCTGTGGAACAAAATCCCGGTACATGTGAGGCAGAGCACCTCTCTGGTCTTGTTCAAGAGGAATCTTGACCAATGGATGGGAGATTGCAGATATACCCCAGGGATTACTTCAGCGTCACTGCTTGACAGAGGCACAGCAAAATGATAGGCATAGTTTTTATTCAAACTAAAGGGGTGGCGAAAGCCACATAACTATGGGCTAGGCTTATAAATGCCCTTGGGCAGATAGCCTAGTATGAACCTATGAACCTATGAACCTATGAAGAGACCTTGGGACACAGGTGGACAGTAGTCTCTCCTTTGATAATCACATCGCCACAGTAATCAGGAATCCTATGTGGCACACCTCATCACAAAAGGTTTCTCATCCAGGAAAAAAAAAAAAGAGGTCATTGTTCCCCTCTACTCATCACTCATTAGACCCATTATAGAGTACAATGCCCCTTTTGGCATGTACCTCAAGACATCTACAACTGGAAAGGCCACAGAAATACCTCACAAAGAGGATTACCGGCCTCAAAGAGATGCCCTATGCAGACAGTCTCAAAAAACTGCAGCTTTACTCCGTTGCATATCGCCTACTCAGAGGCGATCTCTGCCTAACACACAAAGCTATGTCAAACCCAGGCTTTTAGATATGCTCCACTTAAAGAAATCCCAATCCCTATGAGCTACACGCTTTAGGGACCTAAACCTCATCACCACAATAAACAGAACATGCTGGAGGGATAGATTACTGTCCCAGAGACTTCCCATACTCTGGAACAAACTACCTATCTATATCAAACAAAGCTCCTCATTAGCACTCTTCAAGAAAAATCTTGATGATTGGATGAGAGATAGGAAATTCACCCGGGGGATCACTTCTGTGGCTCTGCTTGACAGTGGCACAGGAAAATAATTTTCTTGGGTGGCGAAAGCCAGGGTACCTTTGGCTCGGCTTATATAGGCCCTAGGGCCAATAGCCTAGTACCTACCTATGAACCTATAAGAAACTGTTCAGGCTAGAAATAACCAATGGACTTTTTCATGACACAAACGGAAACCAGAAGAACAAGTCACAAGGACATTAAAAATAACATTGTTTGACATTTAAGAGAGTATATAAACTGGACAGTATTTTCACACTCCTTAGTGACATTTTTGGGCAGAGTGTACATTAGCTTTTACTTTGGGTCTACCCGTGTTATAACAGAATTGAAATTACTGACAGCATTAACTGTTTGGCAAGAATTTGTACTAATACAGATAAATATTAACGGATACAGTAGTATGGTGTCTGTCTGGTCACTGATAATATTTTACATTCTAAGCATTAATTACTTGAAGTAGGACATATGTTTTGGAGTCCCAGACAAGTTTAAAAATGTTAAAAATCCAATATTTCCAGGTTTTCTTGTCCAGCTTTATTTCACAAATGTGACTGATGCTTTGCAATCCCACAATTATTGATTAATTTCTGAGTTGCTGTATTTTTCCTGTTGATTTCCAGCTACCAACTCCACTCTCTTGTTCATTTCCAACATAGTCCTGGTTCTTCGAGTCAGCTCCTATGGTTTTCTTTGTCTCTCCACATTTTCCTTATGAACATTGGGAAAGGTTTCACTGCCAAAGACTCTCTATGAGATTTATTATCAGACGAATAAAAAGCAGAATCCCTACTATTTGATAAGTCACTTAAAAACGTTTGTATTTCCTCCTTAGCAGGTTCTGTGTCAAAAATTGCTTTGATTCTCCAGGAAAAAAATCTGATTACAGCTGGATACAGCAGCTTAAATCTGGCACCTTCCTCTTAACATTTCCCTGACAGCTGGAATAAATGTATCCTTCTGTCGGGTGTACAGCGAGTTATTCTCCACAAACGCTCTGTCTCCAAGTTTTAGAAATGCGCACTTCTGCCACAATTTTGTCAGAATCAACTCTTTCTGCTGGTAGGATTGCATCTTTACTATAGGGTATATTGGTTGCTTTCTCATGGCCAGGTTTGGATCATATACTTGATGTGCCCCCATCAGTTAACTCCTGATGGAATACCAGTCCAGTTGCTTATTTGTGCTTTCATAAAATGAATACATTCTGTTCTTATAAGTTTCTATGGTACAGCACAAAATATCAGATTTTTCCTATGTGTCCTGTCCTCTAATTCTACCATATTTTTGAAGAATCTGTTCTTGACCAGTCTCAGTCAGCCATGCTTTTTTTTTTCATTTTCATTTCTGATTTTTTGCAGTTCCATCAGCTCATCCAAATATCTGTTTAAAGATTCTTTTATTTTTCCAGCCTTTTGTCATTTGAGTTGATATACCCTTTCAGTGGTTCATTTATTTTTAATCAGCTATGAGAACATTTGACTTATTTTTTTCCCTCTAGATTACCAGAAGTCATGTCTTGCGCCAAAGCTGGAGCTTGAACTGCTTCTTGTTAAATAGTTGCGGGATTCTTCTCAAGCGGCGTTTCTCCTCACCTTTTGTTGTTTATTTTCTTTCAGGTTCTATAAATTTATTTTTGCTGTTATACAGGCAGTACACTTACTGACCAGTAACTGAAATTTACCCAAAAAGACAAATTCACCGACTCTCTTTTCTCAGTTTCTGTTTTCACACTGGGAGAGCTTAAATTAGGCTGTTACTCAATATGCAGACTTCTTAGAAGTCAGCTCTTCCAAAATTTTCTTAAGTTCCATAACAGCAGTTTAGGTGGAACATAAAAATATGCCAGAACAATCCTCCTCCCTTTTTCATAGCACTTTACTACCACAAATCTACCAAATATCTCCTTTCCCCTCTACTATTATTACTGGAGCTCCTCTAGCAATTAGTATAAGTACTCCCCCTTTTCTTTGGCCTAATACTCTGAAGAATATCCCTCCTGTAATCATTTTTCATCAACTTCACCTGCTCATTTCATTCCAAGTGTGTCCCTGTACCACTGTTATTTGCATACTGCATTTCTTAACAGGTTAGTACTTTTGCCTTGTTGTCTACATCTGTGAGGCCAATCGTGTTCCAAAACAGTATGTTTAGTGCAGCCATTATAGCAACACATCTATTTTATATGACAGCTTTTTAAAGTCTATTTCCAGCTTTTCTGTTACACGAGCCCACTAATGTTTGGCAGGTCACTTCCAAGATGGCTGCACATTGAGTAACAGCTTAACTGTAGCACTTCCGGTGTGAGAACAGAAACTTAACAGAGAGGCCCAGTAGACATTTGTGTTTATGGGTGACTTTCAGTAATGGACTAGTAGTGTACTGCCTAGATGCCAGGAAAAAAGAAATACAGAGCATCCGAAAAACTCAGCTACAAAAACTGAGGAAAAACACTGACTGGGGAAAGTTCTGCAGCTGTTCCAACAGAAAGCAATGCAACCTCCCGACATGGCTTCCAGTAACCTACAGGAAGATACAAGACAACTGCATACAGACCTGGAGTATATCAACACAAACAACAAAAGGCTGAAAAGAATGGAAGAAGCTTTAAATAGATATCCAAATGAGGTGATAAAGCTGCAAAATCAGAGGTTGAAATGAAGAAAAGGCTAGCAGAATATGAGACTGCTCAGGAAGAGACGTTTCATAAAATAATAGAATTAACAGTACAAAGCATGTACGGAAAACCTGAGATTTTCAGCTATACCAGAGAAACTGGAAGGAACAGATAGCATTAATTTTATGAACGCACAAATTGGACTGGTATTCCATAGCAGGAGTTGTTAGTTGAAATGACATAGTGTATATGCTCCAAACTTGGCTATGAGAAAGGAACCCAAAACATTGATAGCAAAGATGCAATCCTACCAGCAGGAGCTGTTTCTGTCAAGACTGTGGCAGAAGGACAAAATACTAAAGTGGGAGACAGCAGAGTGTTTGTGGAGAATGATCACTTGTACACCAGGCAAAAGAGTAGTAAATTCATTCCACTATTCAGGGAATGCTGAGACACTAGTGTGAGATTCAAACTGCTTTATCCAGCTGTCTTCAAGGTATTTTTTACCTGGATGGGAAAATCATTCTTGGACGAAGTACATGCTAATGAGAAAAAACAAAACTTTATCCAACAAAAAGTGAGATGTGAAACAGATTCTGCCTCTTGTTCTACTGGTAATAAAGACCACAGAGTCTGTAGTTGTGAAACCTTTTCCACTGTTTCAACAGAAAATGTTGGACAGAAGGAAGGGAACACGAGAGTTGACTAGAAGAATCAACACTATATTGGAAATGAAGCACAGGCAGAATTTGGGATATCGAGATGAACAGTAATAAAACTAGTAACAAAGTGGGATTACAATGCAGTAATTACATTTGTGAAATATGACAGAACAAGAAAACCTGGAAATCTGGGACTTTTTCAGACTGTGTTGGACTTCTGGGAAACTCTAAAGTACATGCCTACTTTCATGTCATTAATGTTCAGAAAATTATTTGAAGAGGGGGAAGAGAGGGGAGAAAGTTAACTACGTAAAGATAACTTTTTTTTCTTAACAGTACTATATATTTTTTGTGGTGTATGGTTTTCTTTGCAAGCTATAAAGTAAAGTTTTCTAAATTATTTTTAAGTGTAATGGGGACTGTAAATAGGCACTGCTGCTGTTTTTTTTTTCCTTTCCTTCTCCTCCTCTCTCCTTGTTCAGTTTTAAGAAATGTAGGCTGGTAAAAACAGCATGACAAAAAACAATTAATGTGCTTTTTCTCATTCTTGTATGAGGAAATGATTGGATTAAGGACCTTAGATTGCTTTAGTAACACATTTTAAGAGAAAGCAAGTAAATGAAAAAGAACACTGTATTATGAGGCTTGTTCCTAGCAAACGGATGTATGCTTAGTTGCAATTCTGTATCTGGCCCTCATGTCTCAATGGAAAGAATCGGATAGAGAGAAACTGTCTAGTTCTCATTTCAGGAGACAATCTGATAATGAGAAATTTCCTGTCTGGTTCTCATGTCTCAATGAAAGCAATCTGATGAAGAGAACTTGGCTACACAGTCTGGTGGAGAGTGATTGGCTGGGGAAAAAAGAAAAGGGAAAGGGTTTTCCCAGCTGGGAGAGCTATAAAGATAAGACAAAACCAGTTGGCATTTAGTAGAAGCACAGGTTGCACCATGCGTCTTAGCATGGATAAACTTTCATTTAAGTTAACTCAGGTCTGTGAGTGAGGTTGTCAGTTTGGGACATTTGTTCCCATTAGGAGGGGGGAATTTAATATTTGAAAATGCACATAGTTTTGTGCGTTAGTATTAAATTAATAGGCTTTAATGGGTATCGGAGGTTTGTTTGTGGGTTTCCAATAAAACAACAAGCTTTGTAAGATGAGACATAGGCTAAATGGACATGACAAGAAACAATAGTTTAATATGACAGTGTATGCATGTAACACAAAAGCTGGAATTAGACAATTAACAAAAAAGGTGTTATATATAAAAAGGTGGGAATAACGTTTTAATACAATGATGCTTTCTGTAATGTCTTTAAATGTCAATGGTCTCACAGATAAATACAAAAAAGAAAGAATAGTTAACTATATTAAAAAATGTAGAGTGTAAATAGCTATGTTACAGGAGACGCACATGGAAAGCACTGAACATAGAATTTGATAAAAGTTTTTTCAGGATGATTATTCAGCTGAATACCTAGGACAAAAGAATAGAGGAATATGCATACTAATTGCAAGAGGAATTCCAATAGTAATAGAAGAGGATAAAAAGATAATGCCAGATTCGTAGTGCTAAGTGGCTACTTGCAAGGGGGGAGGATTACACTGGCATGTATTTATATGCCACCTAAAACTGTTATAATGGAGCTTAAGAAAATTTTGGGAGAGATAATCAGTTTTCAGCAAAGAATACTACTTGTAGGTAGGGACTGGAATTTGATTTGCAGGAGTGAAGATGTGTCTGAGGGGGCAGAAAGTATAACAAAGGTGGGTGGGTTTTTGAAGAAATTTATGAAAATATTTGGCATGAAAGATAGGAATTCAGTAACCAGAGTTAAAATGAATTTACATATTTCCCAAAATATAAAAACTAGGCAAGGCTAGACAGAATTTACATTTCATAGGAAAGTGTGCATTTAATTGAAGGCCTTGAAATGCACCCAATAACCATTTCAAATGTGCCAATAATAACTAAAATAAAAACACAGGATAATAAAAACAAAAAAAAATGAGAGACTGGTGCTTTCTCACCTATCTGTTGAAAACACAGGAATTTAAGGAACGGGTAGTGGACACTATTCAAGAGGACAGAAATTACTTCTGAAAATATAGCTAGGAAGTGGGATAAAATTAAGGTGGAGTTTAAAAATAGGGTGGAAATGAAAGAAGGGGCTATGTTTAAAAACTAACGAGAATTATTTAGACAAAATTAAAATTAAAAGATCGCTTTCGTCCTTCTAGACTTCTTCAGGTCTGTGTACAAGAACCCTAAAAACCTATATAATTGTATAATTAGTTAGTATTATTACCATCATTTTGAATAAAGTGGAAAAAAGATAAAATGCATGTATGATGATAGAAACAAAATATACACTTAAATTTTTAATTATTTAAAATGGTATTTAAAACCAATTTGTACAAAAAAATAATAAAATAAAATATATTTAGTCATGTAAACAATGTGGCAATTTTCTAAGTTCCAGTGCACTTTTAATTGAACAGTAGTAGTTTAGTCCAGGCTTTCTAAAAGAGTTCAGCTTTAACTGCCACAAGTTCATGTTTCTCCAGAATATTCGGGATGTCTCTTTCAAGATCACCCATGTCTATGCGATCCTGGATCTGGAACTTAAAACCTGTGTGTCTTTTATGAAGAGAAAGGTATTTGGCTAGTGCATTATTTTTACATCCAGAGCGGATTTCTGACAGATGACATGAAATCCTTTGCTTGAGTTTATTTACAGTCTTGCCCACATAGAATGCATCACATTCATTGCGCTGTGCCCTGTAAATTACTTTTTTAGTGTTAGAGTCACCCCCCTGCACTGGTTTTAATGATCTTTAAATAAGGGCAATAAAAACTTATCACCTTGCTGTATAAATATACAAAATGTACAATTAGTTTCACATCTTTTAGTGCTTCTCACATGGTCTAGGTTTAAATTCAACAAAACTTCTAATACTCCTGGCCTTCCTATAAACAAATGATGGGGCTTCACCTAAGATGTTAATCAGAAAAAGGTTTCCTGTGACAATGTCCCAGTTTTCTTCAATAATATTTTTGATACTGTGATAATCCAAAGTGTATGTCAGGATGCAGCTATTTTTGCATTTGTTATTCTCTGTGGAATTACTTAACATTTTTCTACTGGGGAGGTTGAGTGAAGGTGCTTCAGTCCTTTTCAGTTCTATAATGGGTTCCAGGATGTTTTTTAACATCTGACTTTCATAGCCTCTCACTAGAAAATCATTCTCTAAGTTGTTCAGGTTTCTCAAAAATGGTTCCATCTCTGTGGTAATTCAAGCTAATCTATAGCCTTGGGATTTCACTACATTATACTTGTTTTTTGTAGGATGTAGACTTTTACTGTGGAGTAATAAATGAACCCTCGTTGGTTTTCTGAATAGATCAGTGGTGATTCTGTTATTGTTGGTGTCCTTGGAAATCTGCATATCTAAGAAAGTGGTTGAAGTACAGCTATGGGAAGATGTAAACTTCAGGAAGGGGGATGTTTGATTGAGGTAAGTGATAAAATCTCCAAGCTGCAAGGTGTCACCTTCCTATACAATAAAGACAGTCAATAAAACGTAAATAGCATGTGATATGCTGCATGTAATCTGTGTTGTTTAACACAAAGTCCTCCTCCCATTTGCCCAGGGCTATGTTAGCCATGCTGGGAGCCATGGCAGCCCCCATTGCTATACCAATTTTTTGTTTGTAGTGTTTGCCATTGAAAGTAAAGAAATTGAAGTCCAGTACAAGATTAATAGGCTTGCTTAACTTTTGAAGTTGTGCCGGTGTACCCTGATTATGTTTCTTAAAAGACTCCATAGCTGCTGTTATACAGTAATTGTGAGGGAGCACTGTGTACAAGGATTCCACATCAATAGTTACCAAAATACTGTCAGCTTCCACTGTAATGTTTTTTATTTTCTTCAAAAAATCCATTGAATCTCTTATGTATGACTTATTCTTTTCTGCTAGAGGTTTCAGCAAGTAATCAAGGTAAATGGCTGTGGCTTCAGTAAGGGAACCTCCACTTGCTACCACCGGTCTATAATGTGGGTCTTCTCTGTTCTTGTGTGGCTTTGGTATTCCAAAAAAGTAAGGTAAACGTGGGCATGGGCTCCATAAATAATTATAAAGATTTTCAGTGATACGTTTTTCTTCTCATAATGTGGTGAGATTAGTGTTCCATAAAACATATGCTCTTTTTATGTCATCTATGGTAAATAACTCAAAATCTGTTATCCTGCAGCATGTTCTCTATCTTTTGGTTGTAGCTAGTGGTATCCGTCACAAGTATACCTCCTCCCCTGTTGGCCTTCATTATACGCCTGGATTTATCATTGCCTAGCTCAAGCAATGCTTTTCTTTCTCCCTGTGTTAAGTTATAAAGTTTTTTCTTAGGAGGTTTTTTAAGCAGTTTCCTGATATCCATCTCACATTTCACTTCGAAAGCAGCTAGTGTTTGATGTAGTGGTGGACAATAGCTGCTAGGCCTTTTTATAGTTTCATCAATAGGCTTATTTTCAGTGTCATTACTTTTGCCATGAAACTGTACCCTTAAGTTGAGCTTCCTCACAAACATTTTAAGGTCTATCAGTACTTGAGCAACCTCACTCCTGCAGCTTGGTACAAAAGTAAGTCCTTTGGACAACACACTTTTTTCCTCTTCAGTCAGTGCTTTAACAGAGTGGTTCCAGATAAGTGGAGCACCTGTTATTGTGGTACCTGTTGTTGATATTGTACCTGTTATTGTGGCTGTTTTCTCTGAGCCTGGGACCTGGGTTGTAGTCGGGGTTCCAGTCGGGATTGCTCAAGTATTGTATTTCCCTCACCCCTATCCACCATTTGGTTCTCCTGTCTCCCTGGGAGTTTGTGGATAGAGTACGAGACCTCTGGAATTCCTCCTCTGCTTTCTGGAATCTCGGTGGGTTGTAGTAGTATTCCTCGCTGTGGCTGTGGTATGGGGTGACCTGGTAAGAGGGACAAGCTCTGGGGCTCTGGTGGTGGTCGTCGTTCTTGTTCTGGTACTGGTGCTTCCTTTGGTATTGGTGTGGTGGTTGATGTCTGCGCCGTCGATATTGGTCTTCCTGAAGAAATTTGCCTCTGTGATGGTGCTGCTGCTCCTGGTAGCTGAATTGTCTCTTGTCCCGGTTGTCCTGGAAGTCCTGTAATTCGCCCTGTAGAACTCTCCGTCGGTTTGGGTTGCCGCTGTGGCTTATGTTCCTGTCCTGATCCTTCTGTAATGTCAAAGGCTTCTGCGGAGTGTTGATAGCCAGAGGGGATTGGGATTGTGGGGAATGAAATGTTGGAGGGGCAGTCTCCTGGTGGTCCTGTATTGTGCCCCTGTCTGGTTTTGTGCGAGGATCTCCCCTGGGAAAATCCCGTTGAGGTCTGCTTGCACGATTATATTTTCCTTTATATCCCCTGTAATAACTAAAACCTTGTCTGTTGTTGGTTCTCCTGTTGTTGTTGACATTGTTATTGTACCTCCTAGTAAGTCTCCCAGGATCACCTTTGTCCAGTTGATCTCGTTTCATTTTATTAATCTTTCTTTCTTTAATGGACTGCTCATATCCTTTCGCTCTTTAAGTAGCTCAAAATTTAGCATCTAGGTTATTGTGGTTCTCATTTTCCAATGTTGTTTTTAAAGATGTGATGTCAGCCTTTGTAGCTTCCTGCACACCAAGGTTGCTCCTTACTAGCAGATGAATAAGTTTGTAGCTGGCATCCTCTAAAATATCTTCCCATTCCTTAGAAAGTGAATCATCCATATTTTTCCACATTGGTCTTTTGTTCAATCTAAGTCCCCGGGGTAGTCTCTTCTTATCTATGCTTTGTTGTAAATAAATGTGTTCCCAGTAGAGATCCTGCATGCGTTTCAGTTGCTTTTCTAGTTTAGAAAAAGTCTCTGAATTCATATTTTCTAGGCCCATTCTTCCCTGTCCATTTTCTGTATCCATTTGTATCTGATCTGCTTCTGTATCATTCCAGATAGGTTCATAGGTTCATACTAGGCTATCTGCCCTAGGGCATTTATAAGCCTAGCCAGAGTATGTTTGGCTTTCTCCACCCATTTTAAATTAATTTTGCTATGCCCTTTTTTGAGGTTAGGTACAGTTAGTAAATCTTTTAGCCTGTCGTTATCCATGTCTTAAAAAAACGGAATTCCACACCGATTAAGGGATCCATTGATGGAACAAAAACATTGGTCTTAGAAACCAAAGTACCAACAAAAAACAAGTAATCTCCGTGGTATCCCCAAAGTCTCAAAACAACCCACTAAAGTGTACTGGGTCTAAAAACAAAACAGTGTAAGAAACTTCTCTGTGTGGAAGATTTTCAGTCCATATATTTCTAGTTAATCACTGTATATTAATCAGATCAGACAATAGTAGTAGAAGGAGCGAACGTAAACTCAAGTCAAAAAGTAATAATAGAAAATATATAATTCTACAGCATTACTAAGTATTCGAAAGTAATCCAAGCAAGGCAGGCCGTCTGTTTCCAGTCGAAAATCCTTTATTTTATTTAACATTTGTTGACCGGGAATGTCCGACTAGGTTCCCCAGAGCCTGTTTTCAGCGGAGGCCCGGGGAGAAATGCTCCAGATGCATGTCTTTGGAATGTGGGAGGAAACTGGAGTACCCGGAGAAAACCCACGCGAACACAGGGAGAACATGCAAACTAAGTATACAGATAAGCGATCCAAGTAAAACAAAAATAGAGTAATAATTTCCTCACAAGCTTTCTAAATATATATATACTTTTTATCAGGCATGGGAGTGGTTTATTGTGCTGTAAAACAAAGTGTTATTGGTACACATGTTAAATTCACATCCCTTCCCCCATCAGTGTGACATTCGAGCTGGTCCTGCCCTACCTAGTAGCTGTCATGATAATATATAGCCCTAATGTACTTTAATGGTACATCTTATTTAACCAAATTATTAAGTAAATTATTAAGTCTGTGATTTTATCCAAGGCAATATTACATGGCTGGAAATATATCAACCTTAGTTCATTTTGCGATCAAAAATTATATATAAATATATACATTTTGCATGTAAACATCAGTTTCTATTTTCATAACCTATTGTTAACAAAGATCACTTTCGTCCTTCTAGACTTCGTCAGGTCTGTGTACAAGAACCCTAAAAACCTATATAATTGTATAATTAGTTAGTATTATTATTACCATCACTTTGAATAAAGTGGAAAAAAGATAAAATGCATGTGTGATGATAGAAACAAAATATACACTTAAATTTCAAATGATTTAAAAAGGTATTTAAAACCAATTTGTAGAAAAAAATAAAATAAAATACAATTAGTCATGTAAATAATGGGGCAATTTTCTAAGTTCCAGTGCACTTTTAATTGAACAGTAGTAGTTTAGTCCAGGCTTTCTAAAAGAGTTCAGCTTTAATTGCCACATGAGTTCATGTTTCTCCAGAATATTCGGGATGTCTCCTTCAAG
Source organism: Protopterus annectens (assembly GCF_019279795.1). Classification (NCBI taxonomy): domain Eukaryota; kingdom Metazoa; phylum Chordata; order Ceratodontiformes; family Protopteridae; genus Protopterus; species Protopterus annectens. The sequence continues at coordinate 1,971,871,117 of NC_056729.1, read as the reverse complement.
ATCACCCATGTCTATGCGATCCAGGATCTGGAACTTAAAACCTGTGTGTCTTTTATGAAGAGAAAGGTGTTTGGCTAGTGCATTATTTTTACATCCAGAGCAAATTTCTCTGACAGATGACATGAAATCCTTCGCTTGAGTTTATTTACAGTCTTGCCCACATAGAATGCATCACATTCATTGCACTGTGCCCTGTAAATTACTTTTTTAGTGTTACAGTCACCCCCTGCACTGGTTTTAATGATCTTCTTTAAATAAGGGCAATAAAAACTATCACCTTGCTGTATAAATATACAAAATGTACAATTAGTTTCACATCTTTTAGTGCTTTTCTCACATGGTCTAGGTTTAAATTCAACAAAACTTCTAATATTCCTGGCCTTCCTATAAACAAATGATGGGGCTTCACCTAAGATGTTAATCATAAAAGGGTTTCCTGTGACAATGTCCCAGTTTTCTTCAATAATATTTTTGATACTGTGATAATCCAAAGTGTATGTCAGGATGCAGCTATTTGTTATTCTCTGTGGAATTACTTGTCTCATGCTGTCTGATGATATCTATTACTCAAACAGCATAACACAGTGCGAGAGAGATGTACATACTTAATACCCATTGAGGCAAAACACATACACCAAAATCATCTGCAATACACTACACATCACAGCTTTCCAAAGCCACCACAATGCACACAATCCACTACATGCCAAGGTTCTAAAGATTAACTTGCATACTCAGAAAATTAAGCCTACATCCATACATTACATAAGGAGTCCCAGACACAGATGCTGAGTCTTTAAGGCAGACATCGACCCAACCAAACATTCTTGTAGATGACTCCACTGTAATATATACAGATGTGCCTCTTATCAGGCTGAACAAGGATGGTTAGTTGCTTGTCAGATAGCATGATCCATCAGATCACACATGTCTTTCTAGTTCTTGAACAAGTACCAGTATGACTCTGTCATATGTCATGCTGTGTCAATGACTTCAGGTGTACCTTCCTAGGATCACATAAAGAGAGGGACACGATGGAGCAATCAGACTGGGTGTCCAAGGCAGGTATTCTACCTTCTTCAAGGATAATGATGCAATATGAGAGGGAAATATATTACTTCAATAATTGGCTTAGTTTTTGGCGTCATTAAAAAGGGGCTTAATATTTGTCAGCCTGGGAGGATACAACTGACAAAACATGCTGCTTCACCAAGGATGGTCTGCATCTGTTCCCTCTAGGATTTCTATAACGGACAAAGCATTTGTCCACCCTATAGCGACTTTTTTAGGCAATGCCAACCTGATAAACCTACCAACACAGCGATACAGGAAAGGAAAATATGAAGCCATTGCTGATCAATACTAGGAGCTTGAACAAACTGCACTACCTACAAGCAAGCCCTTCTCACCCTGGAAGACACTGATGTCTGTATATAGACAGACATTTTTTAAAATAGCGGAGAGCACACCAGCTGTGCAAGGCTATAAATCAGCTACTGCACAGGAGGGGAAAAACGTGGAGGTGTATCAATCTACATCCAACAGCATGATGCACTAGAGCTTCTTCACGTCCAAATAACCATCAGAAAGCTCATGTACCATACATTAAGCTAGCAGTAGAACTCCCTCTATGACAAAAGAAAGCCACAATGTCTATCTACTGGAATTAGAATTGCCCAGGATAAGGCCCAATACCATTTTCTAGGTGATCTAAACTATCCAACTACAGACTGGGAAACCTACATCACCACAAAGATTCCTGAACTTTGTCAATACAAATGCCCTGGCACAGAGTACCCACTAGAGGGATGATCTTGTCATTAATAATATAGGAGGATCTTGCACCATCCATTGATCTTCATCACTTGTTAGGTCTGACCATAAATCAGTCTCCTTCACAATAAAACTGAAACAGAGATCCCTTCCACCCAAGGTAACCACAAATTTATTTAAAACTAGCCATCTACTCCCAAGTGATACACTGGCAAGTTCAAATCCCCACTAAACCCAGTTAATGCCACTGAAAGTACAGAAATGTTCATTCCCACACTATAACAGCATGAAAATAGCTGCAGAAATGCAGCTGTACCCCGTAGAAGCCAGTGCAGGGCAAACCCCAGAAACAAACTCACATGGTGGAACAATATCAACAAGTTTTATAAAAAAGGAAAACAATTTTCACCAAAAGTAATTCCCAGAATGTTAGAGCCCTTATCAGTGAAATAAACAAACTGAAGAGCTTAATAAAATCTACCAAAGCCAAGTTTGAGGCTAAAATAACTACCCAGATCAAAGACGATCACAAGGCATTTTTTAATTATGTTTGTAATCTCAAAAGTACAATGCAGCAATGCACTGTGCTGATTAAGAAAGAGGTTACTTAGACTGAGGCTGGAGATAAGAGTGAACCTACTGGCCAATAAATTTAGCTCTAACTTTCTCTCTCTCTCCCCTCCATCTGTACCTCAAGATATACCTGGAACTGGCTCACTTGCAGCGATCACAAAAGATCAAGTCCTAAAAGTGCTATCAAAAGCTAAAAGTACTGAATTGATGGGTCCTGACAATATCCCTAGATGCATCTTAAATAGTACGAAGCATGATTTAGCTAAACTTCTAACAACACTGTTCAACCTCAGCCTCCAAATAGGTTTTGTACCAAGCAAATGGAGAATGTCTACAGTCCTTCCTCTACATAAGGGTGGACTTTCCACATACCCAAGCAATTACAGACCCTTAAGTCTGACCAGTCTACTATGCAAAGCCATGGAAAGACTCGTCACAGAAATAATCAGGACATAGGGATCCTCCAAACACTGGACCTGTCGCAATTTAAACTGGTTTAGGGCAGGTCATGCTTACTCAACCTAGTGGATTTTTTTAAAAAGTCACCAAGGCAATGGATAAAGGCAAAGTGGTACATACTGCATACCTCAATCTGGCAAAAACTTTTGGACACAATTTCCCACACAGGCCTAGTAGAAAAGCTAAATAAGCTGGGAATAAATCCGTATGTCTGCAATGGATTGTCAACTGGATCACAGACAGAATGCAGATAATCAAAATGGGTGACGTTACCTCCAGAAAGAGACCAGTTACCATTCGAGTCACACAGGGACCTCTTTTGTTAGGCATCTACCTTTTCTGAAGTAAAAGCCAATACACAAGGGCTGTGGCTGACTACATTTGCAGATGACTGTAAGCTATGAGCAAACACTGAATCCTCAAATGACTTAGCAATCCTACAGGAAGGTTTGTCTTAAGTAAATGGTGCCAAAATCATGGTCTGAAACCAAATACCAAAAATGCATTATTGTATCCTTTGGGAAATTATCTACTCCAGGGAACTACCAAATGAACAATACTCCCCTAAAGTTGACCCAGTTGTTCGGAGTTTGGGAACTTAGGTGGACAGTGACCATCTTTTTTTTCCCCTTGCATAGTTAGGTTTTCCATTTAATTCTGATCTGTTTAAGCATTACTTCCTTTGCTGACAGCATTAACCTCTAGCATTACGCAGGTTCTGTGAAAACGTTTCAGCATGAGGAGTCAAAGTTACTGCAGGTTAAGTTAACTGACATTATTTTTTCTGTGCTGATTTTTTTTAGGGCTTTGAGGAAAATACTTTTTTATACCCATCCTTTTCAGTCTGCTCTGAAGTCATCAGGCCAGGATGGTTATTTATTTATTTATTTATTTATTTAAATTTTAGGAGAGTGCTTTGTACTGTTTGCATTAAAGTTTGCTAGGCTTGGGACTCAGACTGGGAGATAGAGAATTATAAGGGAGAGATCATTCACCAGCACAGCATGCATTAGTGTTTGTAGCTTCTTTTAAAACTTGCGGACACAGCCGAACTTTTGAAAAGTCAGCCAAGAGAATGGATGCAGAATCAGAAATGCAGTAAAATTTTGTGGAAGAAGTTGGAGTCTTCATCTTCACATGTACACTTTTTTTAATTAGAAAGCTTGTTTATTTTTTTTAATGTTATTTTAATGTAATTAATTTAGTTATGGCACTTGGTGCATTTAGTGGTAGAAAAGCAAGGGATTAGTAGGTTACATCTTTTAATGTGCTTTTATCTTCTTTATATGAAATCTGTTTTTTTTTCCTGGTCTTTTTTGGGTTTTCTTTAAAGACTAGATTATGTATACACACGGTAGGATGAGCACTCCCCTCCACTATTTTTATTGTTGGGACTGGGAATTTTTTAATTTTTTTAAAATTTTATTACTATTAAACTTCTTTGTAGGCCGTGGTGGTGCATGAGTTAGCGTTGATGCCTCACAGCAAGAGGTTCTCCCGTTCGATTTTCGGCTGGAGCGCTTTCTCTGTGGTCAAGTGACGTTAAAGACATGCATGTAGGTGCGTGCGTGAATGGGCATGCCTTCTTTGAAGGTTGGGCGTCGGGCTGGCAACTCGGCACCATAAAAATTCACTGCCAATTATTAGCGGACGGGAGTTCCGCTGTGGCAACCCCTAACCGGGAAAAGCCAAAAGACTTAAATTCCTTCTTTCCTTTTTTTTCTCACTGCAGTTCTGTTTTTGGGTGACAGTTCTTACTTTTAAATGGCAGTATTTATTTTAGATTTTGGGATCATTTGACCTGCAATATTGTAAGATGATTAGGATATTACTACTCAATTTTGGGAAGTGTAGGTATAAATGAAAACGGAAACTCACCTGTCAACAAATCAGTCCCATCCTAACAACCCCATTATTAATTTTCTCTTTATGCAGTCAGACAAACACACCACAAAAATCTACTCACATTTTCTCCTCGTTACAGGTCTCAACTGCATTTTAATCATATACATATGCGTACACATACACGTTTATATATATATATATATATATATATATATATATATACATATATATATATATATATATATATATATATATATATACATATACACATATATATATATATACATATACACATATATATATATATATACATATACACACATATATATATATATATATATATATATACACACACACACATATATATATACATATATATATATATATATATATATATATATACACACACACACATATATATATATATATACACACACATATATACATATATATATATATACACACACATATATATATATATATATATATATATATACACACACACACACACACACACACACACACACACACACACACACACACACACTGTACAGTACATCAAACACAAATGTGGATGCAGCACTACACACGTGATAAGAAACAGCCTTGGCACATGCAAAACGTAAAATAAAACATGACAAAAAAAACATGTTTTTTGCAGGAAGGCATGTTGCCCTGCACCCTCCACCCTAATGCTAATTATAAATACTAACTCTGAGACTGAGATCGCACAAAATCAGGGAAGGGGAAGATTCCCCAAGCACCAAAAATTGTGCAACCTCTCATACCCATTAACTAAAAGTAGATGGCTAAACACACTATCGACCAAAGCATTGGCATATATATATATATATATATATATATATATATATATATATGTATATTTTACATATATATGCCTTCTTTGCCATTGAACTAAAAATAAAATTTGCCTGTACACATATACTGCAAAATAATGCTGAATGTTCTATACATGTATGGAAAATCATATGTCATATGCACTACAGTATGTAACATGATGACTACCTGTTAAATTGCACATACATCAGTATTAGATGTTTTTTTACTGTTCTCATGCTAACCTCCTATTCAAATGTATGCAACATGGAGCTTTTCTCCTTGGGCATCAGCTGAAAAGGGTCTTTGCCCAGTCAGACATTACTGGTAACTGAAAGCAAATAAATAAAATAACTAAATTTTGTGTGTATATTTTATTATGCACACTATTTACATTTTAGTAAATAATGCAGTAGGATTTCCTGTTTCTTATTTTTTTCTGAAGTAACAGACAGTGGACCAAATTCAGAAAGGGCTGTTGCCAGTGGTAAGCTTTAATATGGATTGTGACTACTGGTGGCAGCTCTTTCCAGTAAGAAAGAGGACCACTGCGGTGATCCTACCAAGTCTGCAGGGCCACCATGGTGGGCCATCCATCTCCTCATCCTGAGTAAATGCTAATCAGGCATTCTGACTGAGTAGCCTGTCCTAATCAGCTGTAACCTTGGAAATGACTTTGGTAAGGCCATTTATGAAGCCAAGGTAATCAAGGAATCATTCAGCTGCACAAGTTAACTTGGCCAAATGTTTGCATTCATCTATTACTTTCAATGGGTGAAACCACATTACAGTTAAGCGCTGGGAAGTTTAGTGGACAGAGTGGAGCAGAAGGTTGTGAACAAGTATGTGCATGTAAATGGCTGCATATGTGCGTTTATGCAGACGAGCGAGTGGCTTCATGTGAAAGAGAAAAAGTGTGTGTGTGTGCGCGCACATGTGTATAGAGAGAGAGAGCGATTGGGTTAGTGCTTCTGTGAGTGTGATCAGGTGAAGAAAGCTGCGTGTTTGCATGTGTGGGGGACTGCCCATACCTGTAAACTCTCCTAGACGAATGAGCAAATATTACATTATGGGGAGAACATTAGATACCAGGGATATTTATGAAATATTACACTAAACATCATTTAAAAAGTTAATAAAACAGGTTTAGCAGCACAACAGATGGATAGGCAGGGGGGAAAGAATAGTTGTGTAAAATCTTACCATAACCATAAATTGTCTTTCTCTTCTATATGTTGCAGTATTCATAACATGAGGGAGTCTCTGCCACTGGCTGACTTGTATATCCGTCCAGTATACAAAAGTCTAAAGCTACTGTAGAGTATGTGCAACAAAGCATACAGATCTAGTCCTGCGTCGGTCATAAAGTGACATAGGGTATAAAGCAGATGCCAGCATGCACCAAGCCTCAGAAGTGAATGCCCAGGAAGAACACTGGTCTGAAAAGTGTGAGGAAACACACAACCAGTATACAAGCAAGCATCGGGGGAAGGCAGAGAGGAAAGAATACTGCAACATATAGAAAAGGACATCAACATGAGGGTGAATACCAAATCTCATGCAGAACAACAACTGGGCAGAGGGGCAATAGCACTCTCTACAAACCCCTGCAGAACAGCCCTCACAAAACCATCTCTAGACCTGGAAAAGCCATCCAACTTGTAGTCTTTTGTGGAAGTGTGTACAAAAGACCAGGTAGTTGCTATTAATATAGTGGTGTCTAGACCTTTGAAGAAAGCACCAGAAGAGGACACAGCTCTAGTGGAATGTGCCTTTACTGGGGAAGTAAGAATTTTTCCATGAGACACACAACAAAAGGAAATGGTTTGAGAAATCCAAGTGGAAACAGTCTGCTTGGAAACTGGCCTACCCAGGGCCCTAGCATGACAGGAAATAAAACTAAACACATTTCCTAACAGGTCTGGTTTCATCTAAATAAAATCAGAGTTGTCTATGCACATCCGAGGTGTGTAAATTCCTCTCAGGACGATTGTGGAGATGGGAAAAAGGTGGGCAGATTAATGGACTGAGTTACAACTCATTCAACAACTAGGGCATAAAGGAAGATTTTTAGTGCATAAGGAGATCCTATTCCTGTGGAAAACAGTAAAGGGGGAGGAGGCCATCAGTGCCTGAAGTTCTAAGAACCTTCTGGCCGAGGTGATGGCCACAAAAACTGTTTTCCAGGTGCAATGCTGAATGAAGGAGAAGGACTTGCTGGTTCAAATGGGGCCAGGTTAAGTTTTTCTAGAACAAAATTTAGATCAAGGAGGAAGAACTGGTTTCCTTGGTGGTCTGATATGAAGGATGCCTTTCAGGAAAACAAACTTCCAGCCTTGAAGCTAAGGCAGGAGTCATACGCAGACATGTAGAGATTGTGGAAAGATGAGCTTTTACTGAAGAGTATGATAATCCACTCTTCAATAATTCACACAGGTAGGACAGAACCACTGGAACATCCACCAGCAGTGGCTGTACATCCTTAGAAAGACCAGATGGAAAATCTATTCCATTTGGAAAATGTAGGATTTCCTAGTATTGTGTTTTCTGGCCTCCTGCAGAACTTGGAGCACGTCCTCAGAGAAAAGGTGTCTGAAAGGGATCAAAACCCTATTGTCCACAGAGTCAGCTGTAGAGTTAACATCTGTGGATGTACTGGAGATCCCTTGTCCTGTTTGAACAGATCCACTCTGTGAGGTAACTGTCTTTGCCAAAAGGGAATCACCAACAAGATTTTTGGTTGCTCCTGTTGGATCTTCAACAGGACTTTTTGGAGAAGCGGGAAGGGGGGAATGCATAGAGAAACATCCTTTTTCAAGAAAAGGATAGGGCGTCCACCTTCAATGCAAGAGGATTTGGAACTCTGGCACAAAACTTTGGATGTTGTCTGTTCATAGTGGAGGTGAAAAGATCTACCTGAGGTGTACCCCACTGATGGACAATGTCCAGAAACACATCCCTGTGTAACATCCATTCCTGGGATTGAGTCAAGGACCTGCTCAACATGTCTGCCACAAAATTTTTAGTGAAAGGAATGTAGACTGCTTGGAGGGTGACTTGACGCTAAGAGGTTAACTCCTAAGCTTGGACAGCCAGTCTGCACAGGAGATAAGAAGTGGTTCCTCCCTGCTTGTTGACATACCAAAGGACTGTGGTGTTATCTGTGAACCACTTTAGGGCACCTGGAGTAAGAAGACGTTAGAAAATTTGCAGAGGTAAAATAAGTGCTCTCATCTCTTTTATGTTTAGTGTTCCCTCTTTTGGGAGGGAGACCACAAATTCTGAACCTTCCAGGATGCCAGGGTTGCTCCCCATCCAAAGTCTGAAGCATCTGTGGGAAGGGGTGGCTGTATGGGCAGGCCTGGATTCAAGGTAACCTGCTGAATCCACCAGTTCAGTTTCTTTTTCAACCATGGAAGAAGGGGAAATAACTCCAATGGATGAGTGTGTTGCATCCATAATGGCCCAAGGTACCAATAGAATTTCCTCATGTGCAGCTTGGCTAGAGTTAGGATGGGGAATAGTGGAAGCCATAAAGCCCAAGAGGCAGAGAAACTCCCTGGCAGCCAGGGTCTGAAGAGGCATGAGGGCCTGGAAATAGGCATTGAGACAAAGAGAACCTTTTGGGGAGGTAAGGAAGCCAACATCCTCTCTGCTTAGATTCTGCATCTTAGGAAAACATGGTCTTGTGAAGGAACCAGGGTAGATTTTTGGTAGCTGATAGCAAATCCTTGACCCTCCAGCAGAGACACCATGAAGAGCAGATTCTTTTGAAGGGTGTCTGGGGAAAGAGCCTGGCGAAGAAGATTGTCCAGGTACAGGAAAATCTGAATACCCCTTAATCTGCAAAAGGCTAGGACAGAAGCTAAGCATTTTGTGAAGACCCCTGGAGCCAGACAATCCAAAAGGCAAGGCAGACTATTGAAAATGTGAGGAAGCAATAGCAAAATGAAGATACTTCCTGAACAGAGGACGAAGAGGAATGTGGAGGCAAGCATCCTTGAACCAGAGACACCATGTAGGCCTGTGGAAGAATGAGGGGAAGTAGAGTGTTCAAGGATAGCATGCGAAAGGTGGGAACCTTCAGGAAGGAGTTTTGGTGGGATAAGTCTAGGATCGGCCTCCAGGGGCCATCTTTCCTGGGGACCAGTAACATCCTGGAGTAAAAACCTTTCCCTATTTGGAAAGGTGGCACCTCCTGAATGGTATCCTGGGAAAGAAGACTAAAAATGACTTTGGGAAAGTAACCCAGCTGTTCTTTTGGGGGTTGTGGAATATCCCTGAAGGAAGGTGAAGTCTCCCACACCATGAAGTATCCTTGAAAGATAATGGAGAGGACCCAAGAGTCCTGGGTGATCGGCTTCCAAGCAGGAAGAGAAAGATCAAGATGGAAGGAAAGAGGAATCTGGCTGCAAGGAGGCAGGTAGTCACGGACTATCTGGCTTGCCCAGAAAGGGCTGCTTCTGAGCAGCAGGAGAAGATGTAGAAGAGCCTGGAAGCTATGAAATTAACTTACTGGCATCAGAGAAAAAGGCTAAAGAATATTTTGTCATATGGGTCTGGTAGTTTATGGCTCTAAATGCCAAAGCTGCTGATGTATAAACTTTCTTCCCCAACCTCTCCTTAGCTTTACTCTCTTTGTTTAAGGGGAGAAGGGAAATGGAGGGCAACACCTTAGAGGCCTTATCAGCAGACACAGAAAGTGTTGCCTCGGTCTGCAGAGGGACATTTAAACAAGAATTTGGAATCTTCTGGGACTTGTAAAACCTGTCTGGCCTTTTAGGGGCAGGAGGTTGGGAGTCAAGGCACTTAGAAGCTGCTGAAAAGGCATCTAAAAATGCTGCCAGCACAGATGGGATGGCAGATGGAGAAGGGGAATCCCATCTGCAGAAGGTCACAATACCTTTTTTGAATTTCTGACACCTGGGAGCAATTCCATTTAAATAACTCCCTCATTTTAACAATGGTTTCTCCAAAAGTTTGTTTGCGTCTTTCGGCTTTTCCCGGTTAGGGGTCGCCACAGCAGAACTCCGGTCCGCTAATGATTGGTAGTTGATTTTTACGTGCCGAGTTACCAGCCCTGACGCACAACCTTCAACGAAGGTACGCCCATTCACGCATGTCTCCACGCAGAAGATGCTCTAGCCGAAAACTGAACTGGACAGTGTCTTACTGTGAGACGACAACGCTACCGCAGCACCACCACCGCGATTAAAGTAATATCCCCAATATGTGCCATTTGAGTCTTCTTCTGGGGAAGTATATCCTAAGGGAGATGAAATATGGGTTGAGTATGCCAGTGAAACATCTCCAGATGAGTCACCTTCATCGGATGAAACCTCAAATGTATTCCTCATTTGTGGAGAAACAGGAGAAAAGGAGGGAGAAGGGACAGACAGCCTAGTGGATTGGAAGAGGAGCAGGTAAGTCAGGCCTAGCCTTCTTAATAACTGGCTTACCTGAAGGGTCCAATGTACCTTCCATATTGAGTGCTTAAGGCATTGGTTCTCTAGGTAAAAATGAAGGGTAGCTGATGACTGTGCAGGGTCTTGGGGGCATAGGCCTTGCAAACTGAACAAGAGGTATGGTCATGGTTAGGGCCTAGGCAAAAGAAACAAAGGTCGTGGGAATCTTTATGTGGAATATGTCTTCCACACTGACACATGCCCTTTCTAGCTAACATTTAACATCAACCACAACTATAGCACACAAAACAATAAGGAAAAAAAAAAAAACAATGGGGCACTTAACTGGATCGGAATAGTACAGATTTGTACCTACCATAAATGTAGATGTTCGAGTGTTCATCCTGCTGCAGTCATCACACTTGGGTTATCCTGTCGTCAGGCGGTCCCGCAGTCGGCTGGATTTCCAAAGTCTTGGTTCGACGTCGGTTGCTGTCGCCTCATCCCTGACGTTAGTGCGCCAGGGGGTACATATACTGCAAACGACGACATTATTTTCAGTTTTTCTTGCCCCAGATGTCAGGTGCCCCCAAAAAGGTGATCAAAATTAGTACCAAATGGTGTGAACACTGTACAAACACAAAATCTCTTCAGCTATAAGCAAATACATCAGTAAGGTATAGCAGAGATTTAGTCAAAAGATCAGAGGGGTTGGAGGGAGGGTAACCTGGACTGCAGCAGGGTGAACACTCGAACATCTACATTTATGGTAGGTACAAAACTGTACTATGTTCATCGTGTTACCCTGCTGCAGTCATCACACTTGGGTTGAGTCCCAAAGCTAAGGCAGGGTGGAGGTATCATAGAGGATTAGTGGAGGCAATGAGGCCCTACAGAATTGCAGTGGCGAAGCCTGCCCTGGACTTAGAATAAAGAGGTAGGTGATCGTGTTTGGTGAAGGTGTGTACTGAACTCCAAGTTGCAGCTTCTAAAATGTCCTTGGTAGGGACCCCTCTGAGAAAGGCTGTAGAGGTAGCTGTTGCCCTGGTAGAGTGGGATCTAATGGTAGTAGGAACTGGTTTCCCATGATGGGTATAACAGAACCGTATGCAATGGCCTATCCATTTAGAAATGGTTTGTTTGGATATAGCCCTCCCTTGAGAAGCTGTAGCATAGGATACAAAGAGCTGGTCAGTTTTTCTGAAAGCCTTAGTTTTGTCCAAGTAGTAACGAAGTTGCCTGTGGATGTCCAAGGAATGCAAGAGTCTCTCACCTTTGTTCTGTGATTTGGGAAAGAAGGTGGGTAGATGGATGGTTTGATTTAAAGCAACACTGGAAACCACCTTAGGCATGAAGGAAGGATTAGTTCGTAGAGAAACTCTGTCTTGATGGAAAATGAGGAAAGGTTCCACTGCCATTAGTGCCTGTAATTCTGAGACTCTCCTAGCAGAAGTTATTGTCAGGAGCAGAGCAGTCTTCCAAGATAGGAATTGAAGGTCTGCAGAGAAAGCTGGTTCAAAGGGAGGTAACGTTAGTTTTTCCAGAACAAAGTTGAGGTCCCATGTTGGTGTAGGAGCTCTTCTAGGTGGTCTAATGTTTTTTGCCCCTCTGAGGAACTGCTTTAGAAGAGGATGTGAAAATAAAGGTGGATTCGTGTCGTAGTGAGCTGAAATAGCTGAAGCATGGATTTTAATGGAGGAGAAGGAAAGTCCTTAGTGCAACATCTCTGCTAAATACTGCAGAATGTGAGGCATATGAGGCTGAGTTGTGTCTTGGCCTTTAGCTTGGTTCCAGGCAGAAAACTTTTTCCATTTGTCCGAGTTAGCCTTCCTGGTGCTTGGCCTCCTGGCTTCCAGAATAACATCCAGAACCGCTTGTGAAAGAGGGGCTGGTTGGATGTTTAAAAGATTCGCCATGCAGCCAGGTTTAAGGTTTTTAGCTGGCTGTGTAGAATCTGTTTGTTTTGCTGCGTGAGCAAATGAGGTATTTGAGGCAATATCCATGGTGGGCTGTGAGCCTTCAATAGAGGGTACCAGTGCTGGCGTGGCCAGTCTGCGGCTATGAGAATCAGTCCAAGTATCTCCTTTTTGACCTTCAAAAGAACCTTTGTGAGAAGAGGTAATGGAGGGAAGGCATATGCTGTCAGGTTTTTCCAAATGAAGGAGAGAGCGTCCACTTTCCAAGCTTGTTGGTGGAATGTCCTTGTACAAAATTTTGTCAGTTGGTAGTTTTGAGGACTGGCAAACAGGTCTATATTTGGTAGGCCCCATTTTTGAGTTATCATTGTAAATATTTGTGGGTCTAGCTTCCACTCGTGGGGATCTTTGATGTTTCTGCTTAGGTCGTCTGCCAATGTGTTTTTCTGTCCTGGCAGGAATTGAGCTTGTAACTGGACTTGGTAGGCCAGAGCTGAGTTCCATAAGATTATTGCTTGCCTGCAAAGAGTGTAGGAATGTGTGCCCCCTTGTTTGTTTATGTACCACATTACTGTGGTGTTGTCCGTCTTTATTGCAAGTTGTCCTGGATGTAGAAGATCCTTGAAGGCTGTCAGAGCTTTTTGTATAGCTAGCATCTCTTTTTGATTTATGTGCAGTTTTCTTTGTTCTGCAGTCCATAGGCCTTGAATGCATTGCCCTGCCATGTGTGCCCCCCAGGCATAGTCTGAGGCGTCTGTTGTGATAGTTTGCCTGGTTGGGGGCAAGGTGAAAGGCTGACCCTTGAAGTGACATGCCGGTGTCCACCATAGAAATTCCTGTTGAAGGCAGGGAATGAGAGATATCACTGTGTCCAAGCTGTGGCTGTGTTGAGACCATACACTTTTTAGGTACCACTGTAATTTCCTCATATGCAGTTTTGCAAATGGTATTATCAGAATGCAAGATGCCATGAAGCCCAAAGCCTGCAGAAAGTTAACTGGGTCTTTGTTGCCATTGTCTTGAAATATTGAGTCAGTTGTAGTTGTTTGTCTGGTGTAAGATAAGCCTTCTGGGCCGTTGTGTCCAAGCTGGCACCCAGGAGTGTCATTTTTTGTGAGGGTACTAGTCTTGACTTCTTTTTGTTTACTGTGTACCTCAGACAATTTAGTAGATGCTTCACAAAAGCCAGATGATGTAAGAGAATGTCTTTTCTTTCTGCTTGGATGAGGCAGTCATCCAGGTATGGATATATTTCAATTCCTCTTTGTCTGCAGTATGCAATTACTGGTGCCAGGCATTTTGTGAAAACTCTGGGCACAGTAGATAAGCCACAGGGCAGTGCAGAGAATTGGTAATGGGTTGAACCTGCAATGAAACGGAGGTATCTTCTGCAACTTTGTCCGATAGGGACATGCAGGTATGCCTCCTTGAGGTCCAACGTTACCAGCCATGCTTCCTTGCCCAACATGGGAAGTAGCTGCTGTAGTGTTAGCATCTTGAATTTTGGGACTTGTAGGTAAGTGTTTAGAATTGAAAGATCCAGAATTGGTCTCCAAGCATTGTCCTTTCTGGGTACTAGAAAGAGCCTTGAGTAAAATCTTTGGCCTTGCTCTTGAATCGGTACCCGTTGAATGGCTCTGAGCCTCTGCCCTTTAATTTAGTGGCAGGTTTGGCATTCCTCTTTTCATTGGCAAGGTGTGAAAGTGGAATCTGTATCCTCGTAAAATTATGTCTAGGACCCATTTGTCCTTTGTGACCATGTGCCAGTTGTCTGCAAAAAGTGCTAGTTTTCCCCCCAAGGGGGCTAACAAAAAAGCTTCGTTTGACCAGTTGAGGTGCAAGTCATTGAGTTTGCCTTCTGGTGGGTTGAGACCTGTCTTCTCCTCCTTTCTGGGTTGGAGTGCCCCATTGGCGAGGTTTATACTGGGCTTGTGGTTGTCCTCTGCCCCTTGGGCACCTGTATTTACCCCTCTGAGATCTGTCAGTGGCTGGAAAGGACCAATTTTTTTGTTGGCCAGTTTCTGCTGAAGCGAGGGGGTTGTACCTGTAGGAAATCTTTGACTGTCTGCATTGATTTCGCCTTATCTTCCATTTTCTTTAGCACTTCTTCTGTTTTAACTCCAAAAAGAACATCCTGCTGTAAGGGTGCATCCAGTAGTTTTGCTTTGACATGATCAGGTAGACTTTGTTCCTTTAACCAGGCATGCCTACGTATAACTGATCCAGTGACAGCTGCTCTGCAGGAGGCCTCCAAAGAATCAAACCCACTTTGTAAGGTATGTTTGCCCACCTGCTTGGTGGCGTGCAACAAATCCTATACTTCTTTCAATTCAGATTGTTGGGGAAGGAAGGTTATCTTTTGTTTTAACTGAGAGATTAGAAACTGCTGATACTTGAGCATATGAAATTGACAATTTAGTGCTCTCCTAGCTAATGTGGCTGAGGTGTAAACCTTTTTCCCCCACCTGTCTAGTGCTCTTGAGTCCCTCTCAGAAGGTACTGGGTTTTTAGCCATGGAAACCTTAGCCCCCCTTGGGACCCTGGGAGATAGTCTCTGGGTCAGCTACTGGGCTTTTGTAAAGAAATTTGTGGGAATCAGGTACTCTGTAGTATCTGTCAGGCTTAGCCGGAGCAGGAGGTAGAGAGCCTGGGTTGAAACTGGATTCTAAATAGACATCATCCACAATATCCAAAACAGGTGGGATGGCTAGAGGTCTGTGTTAGGGGAGTAAAAGAAACTCTCTGAGCCTTTTCTTGGAATCAGAGAAATCCTGACCTTCCCAGTGGAAATGTTCCCTCATAGTGTGTAAAGTTTCCCCAAAAGAGTAGTCTTCAGGAGGGGAAGCTGAGGGAATAGAGTCCTCAGCATCAGAATCTTCATAAGGAGAGTAGGAATAGTCTTGGTCTTCAGAGGAATCTGAAGAAATAGAAAGTTGCTCAGAAGAAGCAGAATCTTCCTCTTGTCTAGGCCTTTTGTCAGGAGGAGGCTGTGAACCCCTGATAAGAGAAATCAAATCTTCAGTCATTTTGAGCATCTGTTTCTTAGGCATAGGGCCTTGGACAGGACACTGAAGTGTAGTCTTTTTAGCTTTAGAAGGAGTCTTAGACTTAGAAAACGTTTTGACAGAGTCATTGGTCTGAAAACACCCTCAGAAACCGATGGCGTTTCCGAAGCACCGACATCCTTAGAAGGTATGTCGTCGGAAGGGCCTGAAGTAAAAGGCTGCATCGGCCTAGTACATTCCGTCAAAATATCCGTAGCGGCCTCAGGTTCCAGGACTGCGGTAGTCAGGGGCTACATCGGAGCCTCACTGATAACCGGAGGACCGGAGACTGGATCAACCGAGGCCTCGGAATCGGGTTTAGGCCTTGGCTGTCGGTCCTTGTCCCTGCGTTTTTGTGTACGCCGGTAGTCGGTAGCTCCGACGGCATGTTATAGTTAAATTTTCTACCAAAAAAGTGTCGTGCGAAATCAAATCGCCTTTTAATAGTACGCTTATTAAACCTAGCACAAAAACGACAAGAAGTGACGTCGTGATCAGGGCCTATGCAAGGTATGCAATAAGAATGAAAATCCTTAGGAGGTATTTGCTTCCACAAGAAATACAATTGTTAACTTTTTCTGACATCGGTCTGAGGCAAGAAAAGTTTCCCCAATGGGGTACTTAGCTTTATAGAAGACTTCGGTCTGAAATTCGAATTCGACAATCTCAGGAGTCGGCCGACTGGCACTTGAGAACTGCTTCTGCTTCGGGCACCGCACAGCAAGAAAGACTGGGGATAATGACGTCGGTTGCAGTATATGTACCCCTGGCACACTGACGTCAGGGATGAGGCGACAGCAACCGATGTCGGACCAAGACTTTGGAAATCCGGCCGACTGCGGGACCGCCTGACGACAGGATAACCCAAGTGTGATGACTGCAGCAGGGTAACACGATGAACATCCACAACTTCACTTACAAGCAACAACCAGAGAAGAGGATATGACTGGCAGCAGAAAAGTTCTGAGGCTTGAAGCATTGCTGATGTTTGCTTTATACTCCAACTCCACTTTTCGACCGACGCAGGACTAGATGTGTGCGACGTCGCACATAGTCTGCAGTAGCTTTAGACTTTTATATACTGGCTGGATGTACAAGTCAGCCAGCAGTAGACTCCCTCATGTGATGCATACTGCAACATACGAACAGAAGGACATCACTAGATACCACAGATTTAAAAGCACAAGTAAACAAGCTTTGCACTTAGGACCTTCAGCACACAAAGCAATTTGCCAATACAGAGCTTTAGTCTACTGCACTACCACTAGACAACTAGGACACCTTAAATTTTACCTCTGTCAGTGAAAACATTATATTAATACTGGGGGGGGGGGGGGGGGGGGGCTTTAAACCCTGCACTGCTGGCAAAGAAAACCGGTCCTTGACAACTCAAAGCTTTAGTCCTTTCACTAACTGGCAGAGCTTGCATTGGGCTGTATACTGTAAAGTGCAGACAGTATAAAAACTCCTGGCTAATTGCAATTGTCCATGACATACAAGAAACAGAACAAAACTCAGAGACAGATGTGAAGGAAGCTGGGTTATCCAATGGGAGGGAACCATACAGCTAAACTGTGACGTTGAAGACTTTGGTTCTAATCCAGATGGAACACTAGATGACACCAGGGATGTTTAAATATAGCTTTGAGTCACTTAAAAGTTTAACTCTGAAACCCAGTAAAGCACTTCGTGCATCAGGCAGAATCAAAGTGCCCCTTGGTGGAACGGCTTTAAAAACTGTAAGATACTTTGTTCTGCCACACTTTTTATTTTTTCTCCCCTCATTTTTCAGGTACAGTCACAGAGCTCCATCCTCTACATATCTGTTTCCATCATCAACTCTCATTCTGTTAGAAGTCAAGTTTGTTTTCCTAGCTTCATCTTCCTCCTCCTCATCATATAGGCACTAGCCCCAAACAGGCATACATGCAAAGGGTTCTGCACAAGAATTCCTAGCCCTGTCACAGATGAAAGTATACAGTGGAAAATGCTGCTCTCTCTCTTCGGTAGTGCCACAAAACTAATTTACAACTACTTTTTATTTAAGAGTGCCATTAAATATCCCAAATCTTATGTATGTATGTAACTTTTTATTTCTGCGTGGCTGTATTTCATGCTGCAACACTTCTTCAGAGATATTTCGTCTTTGTCACACTGGTAAGCATCACTTACCTATGGTTGGGATGGGCTGCATGAACTCATCTTGTTTCAGCTTAAACAGGATTGTAGTTTTTCCAGCACCATCCAGCCCCAGGGTAACAACACGGATCTCCATCTTTGGACCAATGTGAACACGATTGTCCTAAGTTGGTACAAAAAATAACATACGCAATAACAGGTCTATGTATACTGACTTATTACATGACATGATACAGTTATCAAACAAAATGTACTATACACAAACACATGGGAAATTTCTGACTGGTAGCAACACAGCATCAACTAAAGCAAGCTTTGTAATTTTAATAATGGAATTAACAAACTGAAAAACTGAATAGAGAAAGGATCACTACCACCACTTGTAATACTCGATTGATCTAATACAATACCATATTTTTCAGATGCATTAGGCAAGTGGGGGTTGAATTTAATATCTGTGGTGCTGCGGTATCATTGTCGCCTCACACCAAGATGTTGTCCGTTCGATTCTCAGCTAGAGCGTCTTCTGTGTGGAGGCATGCGTGAATGGGCGTGCCTTCGTTGAAGGTTGTGCGTCAGGGCTGGTAACTCGGCACGTAAAAATCCACTACCAAACATTAGCGGACCAGAGTTCTGCTGTGGCGACCCCTAATAGGGATAAGCCGAAAGACACAACAACACTTTTTCAGATAAAGTACATTTTTCCAGTACAGAAGTGAAGTTGCCAAAGTTTATAACCATAAAAATGAAATTAGCACCAATTTTGCTAAATTTATCTACGTGGCTTCCCAATTAATCTATTTTTGAGAAAATGCTTAGGTCATACCTACAGTGCTAATGTATCAGCTGCAGTAGTGGCAACATCTACCTCCTATTGTTAAGTACCCACTTTATGCTTGGGGTTATATAGAGGTAAGGAGCACCCAGCTACATACAGTCTTCTCATTCCATAGGCCAAAGGAAGCACTCCTGAATAGAACCAAAAAGAATCCTAAATCAACAACTAACTTCCTGGAATAAAGGAATACAAAACAAATAAAAATGAATGAATGAGACAGAAAAGTAAGACATTCGACAAAAGAAAATTTACAGAGTCACTGTCACAGACAGGCCTGTACAGCAATAGACTTTCTGATATCAGAGCCATTTCGCTCTCATGCCTTTGGTACTGACACAAAGTTCCATCATTTGAATCCTTGCTCAGAAACATTAACAGCTGATATGAATTCCTGAAAAGTCATAATAGACTGTGTTGTGAAATAACTAGCATTAGTGAGAGAACTGTGAGTTGCTGCAGGACCTTACCCTAATTTATTTAACTTCTACTGCTTTTTTTACTGTTTGTACTTTATTTGGTTTGGGGGCCTTAGTCTTGTAGTACAACTTAAAATTGTGACAGAATTGAGGCTCAGATCCTGGAGCAATTCATAATTCTCTCAATACTGTGAGTTATACTACAAGACAAAGGTCCCAGACCAAATACAATGCAAGTAGAAAATACAGTAGAATGTAATACAGGATGCCCAGATCCTGCAGCAATTCACATTTACTACATTTCTGCTTGCATTTTATTTGGTCTGGGACCTTTGTGTTGTAGTACAACTATGACCTGCGATAATCGTACCATGTACTTAAACGTTCTGGAGTCATTCACAATTCAGTCCAACACAATATTCATGTGTGATTTCAACTATCCCATCATAAACTGGGATATATACACAACCACCAACATGCAGGCTCAAAGATTCCTGGGGTTTTGTTAATGCAAACACCCTGTAACAGCTACTCTGCACACCATGTGAGGGTGGAAACATCCTGAATCTAGTACTCACAAATATGAAGTAATATTGTACCCCCTTCCCTTGTGTAATGTCCTCACTGGTCAAATGAGATCACAAAGCGGTAACCATTCAAATAAATATAAAGGCTGATCACCCAGCAAACCTCAGAACCTTTAAGAACTTTTCCAAGGCTAACAACTTTCTATTAAGCAATGGCATAGTAAAATTCCAAGCCCACTCAAACTCAGACAACACAGTGGCTTATGCGGAAATGTTTATGGAAACCCTTTACAAGCGTGTAAATAACTATATAGAAACAGCAGTATCAAACCAAAATAAACTTAGGACAAACTCCCAAAATAAGGCCACCTGGTGGACCCCCAATAAAAATAGGTTGAACAATAACAGCAAGAAAATCCTCTCCAGAAAAAGGAAGGGCTCTGCCCAAAAGACAAAAAGCTACCTCATCTGTCTTAACAAGCAACTCAGGGGACTAATCAAGTCCACCAAAGCCAACTTTGACGCAAAAATAGCCTTCCAGGCTAAGGATAACTATAAGGCATTTTTCAGTTGTGTGCGCAACTTTAAAAGGAACAACCAACAGTGTGCTGAAAGTACAGTTGTGTACACTTACCATAAATGTAGATGTTCGAGTGTATTCACTGTTGCAGTCATTACATTTGGGTAATCTGCTGGCAGGTTGCCCTCAGTCTGCCTTACTAACAGTCTTGGGTCCTGCGTCAGTTGCTGTCCCTTCTTCCATGACGTCAGGTCATCAGGGATATAAAACATGCAGCCGACATCATCACCTTAGTTTTTCTTGCCCCAGATGTCAGGTGCCCCCAGAATGGGGAGCAAATAAAATTTTAACACACAAAAATATACCTCCAACCAAAAGCAAATACCATGCTTAAAAGCCTTTTTGGTTTAACAGAAAGTAGAGGTATAGTCAGAGAAAAACAGGGGGCTGAAGGGAGGGTAACCAAGACTGCAACAGTGAATACACTCGAACATCTACATTTATGGTAAGCGTACACAACTGTACTATGTTCTTCGTGTTTCACTGTTGCAGTCATTACATTTGGGTAGATTCCCAAAGCTATGGTTGGGAGGATGGATTTATGCAGCATTAGGACCAGCTTATAAGGCCCTGCAAGACGGCAGTCGCAAAGCCAGCTCTGGATTTTGAGAAAATTGGTAAATAATATGTGGCGAAAGTATGAACTGAACTCCAGGTAGCAGCTTCTAGAATATCCCTGGTAGGAAAACCTCTGAGAAAGGCTGCAGAAGTAGATGCAGTCCTGGTGGAATGAGATCTGATCCCCTGGGGGATAGGTTTTCCGTGGTGCTTATAGCAGAAATGAATGCAATGGCTTATCCATTTAGAAATGGTTTGTTTTGAAATAGCCTTTCCCTCTGCCCCTGCAGCAAATGCTACCAGCAGTTGTTCAGATTTTCTTCGAGTTTTAGTCCTGTCCAAGTAGAATCTAAGTTCTCTATGCACATCCGGTGAATGCAGAATCCATTCCCCTTTGTTCTATGGATTGGGAAAGAAAGTTGGCAAATGAATGGACTGATTAAGAGCCACACTGGATACCACCTTGGGCATGAAGGATGGACTGGTCCCGAGCGACACCTTCTCCGCATGAAAGATGATGAAAGGCTCCACAGCCATAAGGGCCTATAACTTGGATATCCTTCTAGCTGGAGTGATTGCTAGAAGGTAGGTGGTTTTCCAAGAAAGAAATTTTAAGTCTGCAGTAGCAGCTGGCTCGAAAGGAGGTAGAGTGAGTTTCTCCAATACAAAGTTAAGGTCCCAGGCAGGGGTTTGAGCTCTCCTGGGTGGTCTCAAGTGTTTTGCCCCTCTGAGGTACTGCTTGAGCAGAGGATGAGAGAAGAGGGGAGGATCTGAGTTATAATGAGCTGAAATGGCTGAAGTGTGGATTTTAATGGAGGAAAAAGACAGGCCCCTGTGAAGCATCTCAGTTAGGTATTGTAAAATCTGCGGTAAATTGGGCGCTGCTGTGCTCATTCCTTGAGATCGATTTCAAGCACAGAATCTTTTCCATTTGTCAGCATAAGATTTTCTAGTACTAGGTCTTCTCGTCTCCAAGATGACATCCATTACAGGTTTGCTGAGGGATGCTAAGGGTGAATTTAAGAGATTAGCCAAGCTGCAAGGTTCAATGTTGGAAGCTGAGGGTTCAGAATCTGGTTCTCCTACTGAGACAGTAAAGAAGGTGTCTGAGGCAAGTGCCAAGGAGATATTTGTGACACTGCGCAGGAGCGGGTACCAGTGGTGGTGTGGCCAGTCTGGAGCAATTAATCATTCTTGGTTTGTCCTGTGACTTTTAACAGAACTTTGCAGAGTAGAGGCAGAGGGGGAAAGGTGTAGACTGATAGGATTTTTCCAGCTGAAGGATAGAGCATCCACTTTCCAGGCTTTTTTGTGGGGAGTCCTTGTGCAAAATTTGCCCAACTTGTAGTTCCAGAGGGAGGCAAATAGATCTATGTCTGGGCTCCTCCATCCGCTTGTCAACATGTTGAAAATCCATGTTTCCAGTCTCCACTCGTGTGGGTCCATGAGATTTCTGCTTAGTCCGTCTGCCAGTGTATTCAATTTTCCTGGCAGGAATTGAGCTTGTAGGTGCACTTGGTAGCTCAAGGCCGTGTTCCACAATGCCATGGCTAGTCTGCAGAGGGGGTAGGAACATGTACCCCCCTGCTTTTTTTATGTAACACATAACCGTATTGTTGTCCATCTTTACCATTAGTTTTCCTGGAAGAATGTAGTCGAAGGCTTTCAGAGCATTCTGTACAGCTACCATTTCTTTTTGATTGATATGTTCCCAAAAGTTCCTCACCAAAAGGATAAAGGGACTCCAAAATCTGTCATATGCTGCCAGATTGAAGAAACTCCAGCTCTATTCAGTCGCATACCGTCTGCTCAGAGGTGACATGTGCCTGACATACAAGGCCATGTCCAACCCGGAATTAATGGACATGCTCCACCTCAAAAAATCCAAATCCAACAAAACCACTAGAGCAAGCGACTTAAACCTTAGCACGGATATAAATAGGACGTGCTGGAGGGATAGATTTATCACTCAGAGACTCCCTATGCTGTAGAATAAAATCCCGGTCCATGTGAGGCAGAGCACCTCGCTGGCTCTGTTCAAGAGAAATCTTGACCTGTGGATGGGAGATCGTAGGTTTACCCCGGGAATCATCTCTGTGTCACTGCTGGACAGAGGCACAACAAACTAATGGACACAGTATTTTTTCATATAAGGGGTGGCGTAAGCCACAAAACTTTGGGCTAGGCTTACAAATGCCTTAGGGCAGATAGCCTAGTATAAACCTATGAACCTATGTAGGTGCATTTGATTTGGGTTCCATTTGCCCTGAATGCACTTCCCTGCCAGGTGAGCCACCCATGCATAGTCTGATGCATCTGTAGTTAGGGTTTGGGCGGCAGGGGTTAGTGTGAATGGCAGTCCCTTGTTTTGGTGGCATGCCTCTGCCCAGCATAAGAACTCCAGGTGTAGGCAAGGTATGATAGTAATCATTGTTTCCAGGCTGTGACAATGTTGACTCCAAAGACTTTTTAAGTACCACTGTAGTTTCCTCATATGCAGTCTTGCATATGGAATTAGAAGAATGCAGGAGGCCATGAACCCCAAGGCTTGCACAGCATTTGTCTTGCAGATTGCAGGGTTTTGTGGCCATTTGTTTGAAGTAAGTTACCAAATGAATTTACTTCTCTGGCGTGAGGAAAGCCATATGGGCAGGTATATTCAACCTTACGCCCAGGAATGTAATCTGTTGAGAGGGTACCAGTTGTGATTTCTTTTCGTTTATGGTGTACCCCAAACAAGTTGGAACCTTTTTTACAAACGCTAGATGTTTTAGAAGAATGCCCTGGTTTTCTGCCTGAATTAGACAATTGTCCAGGTATGGATATATTTGCATATTTCTTTGCCTGCAAAATG
This sequence comes from Protopterus annectens, assembly GCF_019279795.1. Taxonomy (NCBI): domain Eukaryota; kingdom Metazoa; phylum Chordata; order Ceratodontiformes; family Protopteridae; genus Protopterus; species Protopterus annectens. The sequence continues at coordinate 1,971,847,353 of NC_056729.1, read as the reverse complement.
CAATTACTGGAGCCAGGCACTTAATACCCTGGAGCACAGTAGACAAGCCAAAGGGCAGTGCAGAGAACTCATAATGCAATAACCTGCTGTGAAGTGTAGGTATCTTCTGCAAGATTCCCTAATTGGGATGTGCAAGTATGCTTATTTTAAATCTAGAGTTGCCAACCAGGCGTCTTTGCCTAGCATATGAAGTAACTGGTGAAGAGTCAGCATCTTGAATTTTGAAATGTTCAGAAAGGTGTTAAAGGTCTAGAAATGGAAGCCATGATTTGTCTTTTCTGGGTGCCAGGAAAAGCCTGGAATAGAAACCTTTTCCCTTTTCCTGATCTGGCACCGGTTGAATAACCCCCATGTTTAAGAGGGAAGGTACTTGTTTTTGAGCCTCTGCCCACTGATTTGGGGGCAGGTCTGGCCACCCGTTTGGTGCTGGCAATGCGTGGAAATGAACTCTGTATCCCTGGGACACTATATTTAAAACCCATTTGTCCTGGGTTATGAGTTCCTAGTTTTCTGCATGAAGAGCAATCTTTCCCCCCAAAGGGGTGGCTAAAAGGTAAGTGCTTGGTAATTTTAAAGGAAATTCATTGAGACTGTTTACCATGGGGGGGTGTCTTGTTATTTCCAGATTTGGAAGTGGAGGCCCCCCAATGCTTAGGTCTGAGAGTCCCCTGGGAACTGAAACCTGGTGCTTTTGGAGTGTCTGGATTTGGCTCGAGAGGATCTGGAAAGAGCTGGAAAGGACCAATTCTTAGTGGGCCAGTGCCTACTAAATCTTGAAGGTTGCACTTGTAAGAAATCTTTTACAGTTTGCATAGATTTAGCTTTATCTTCCATCTTTTTTAAAACTTCTTCAGCCTTACTGCCAAACAGGCAGTCCTGACTTAAAGGAGCATCCAACAATTTTGCTTTAACATGATCAGGCAGAGATTGCTTCTTAAGCCAAGCATGCCTTCTAAGCACAGACCCAGTAACAGCAGCCTTGCAAGAGGCCTCTAAAGAATCAAAACCACATTGCAAAGTATGTTTTCCAACTTGTTCAGCAGAATGCAATACATCCTGTAAATCTATTTTCCACACAGTCCAAAATCAACATCATTTTCTGTTTACGCAGTACAGTAATATGCTGTTGATATTTTAACATATGAAATTGGCAGTTTAAAGCCCTGATTGCTAAAGTTGCAGAAGTATAAACCTTTTTATCCCATCTATCCGTCTCTATCAGAAGAGGTAGGATTTTTAGAAGTAGAAGCTTTAATGCCCTTAGGCCTTTGAAAAATGGTTTCAGGATCTGCAACAGCATTTTTGAAAAGGAACTTGTGGGACTCTGGAACCCTGTAGTATCTGTCAGGTTTACTAGGAGCCGGAGACAGGGAATCAGGGGCCATACTGGATTCCAAAAACACATCATCAACAATGTCTAGTACAGGAGGTATAGCCAAAGGCCTATGCTGAGGTAAAAGAAGAAAATCTGTAAGCCTCTTTTTTTAATCAGAGAATTCCTGACTATCCCAGTGGAAATGTTCCCTTAAAGTATGTAAAGTTTCACCAAAAGAAAAATCCTCGGGGGGGGGGGGGGGGCAGGGGGAATGGAATCCTCTGCATCAGAATCCTCATAAGTAGGTATGGACAAATCCAGGTCATTAGAAGAGTCAGAAGAAACAGAGCCCTGATCAGAAGATTCATAGTAAAGCTCAGGCCTAGGCCTCTTAGAAGAGGGGGGAGGGTTGACTACCCCTGATTAGAGTAATTAGATCTTCAGCCATTTTGATAATTTGTTTTTTAGGCATAGGGGCCCTGAACATGTGGCCTGGGCATTGTTTTTTTTCGACATAGATCGAGATTTAGGCCTTAGTATTGAAGGTGGAGTTTATTTAATATGCAAGTCTGTAGGCCTGAATACACCCTCAGAAGCTGATGCCTGCACAGCGGCTCTGGACCCATCCAAGGTAGAGACATCAGCAGGTTCCATAGGTAAAGTATCTCGTGGCATACTGGACTCCGAATGTGTCTCAGTAGAGGCCTGGGAGTCAGAAGTAGTGGGTATCAGGGGCTGCGAAAGCACCTCACTGAGTACTGGCGACTGACTTAGGAGAAGCGTCGGCGGCAGTTTTGGACCCTGACGGCCTGTCTCTGTCTTTATCTTTGCGTTTTTTCGAAATCCTTGCAGTCGGATGGTTAACAGACATCATTTCTGGATAATTAAACTGAGAACCGAAATATTTAGAGGCAAACATGTAGAGTGCTGATTAAATACAGCACAAAACCGACAGCAAGGTATGTCGTGGTCAGGGCCTAGGCAAGGAATACAGTACAGATGGAAATCTTTATGAGGTATTTGCTTTCCACAAGTAATGCAATTATTAACTTTTACTGACATCGGTAAGGAGCAAGAAAAAGTTTCCCAACGGGGTACTTAGCTTTAAGTTTAAGACTTCGCTTCTGAAACTCAAAAATGAAAATTTCAGGAGTCGGCCTACCAGCACTTGCGAACTGCTTCTGCTTTGGGCACCGCACGGCAAGACAGACTGAGGTAATGACGTCGGCTGCATGTTTTTTACCCCTGACGACCTGATGTCATGGAAAAAGGGACAGCAACCGACGCAGGACTCAAGACTTTGTTAATCAGGCTGACTGACGCCAACCTGCCAGCAGATTACCCAAATGTAATGACTGCAACAGTGAAACACAAAGAACATCTAATAGTTAATGTAACTACCCGCCTCCAGACAAGCTTTGTCCCTAGGGAATGGAAGACCGCAATGGTCATCCCTCTACACAAAGCTGGACCAACTACAGACCCATAAGTTTAAGCATTCTTGTATGCAAGGCCGCAGAAAGAATTATTGTGGACCTAATAAATAAAGATATAAGAAATCTTCAAACACTGGACCCATTCCAATTCAGCTTAGTCAAGGGCAGGTCATGCCTATTAAACTTAGCAGACTTATTTGAAAAGGTCACTAGAGCCATGGACAAAGGCAACATAGTACACACTGCCTAGCTTGACCTGGCAAAGGCATTTGACACAATACCTCACCCAGGTATTATAGGCAAACTCACAAATTGAGGAATAATCCCCTATCTCACCCAATGGATAGCCAAATGGTTCACAGACAGGACACAAAGTTAAGGTGAGGGAATCCACCTCAACCAACAGGCCTGTTTATTAACAGTGTCCCACAGGGTTCTGTGCTGGGACCTCCCCCTGTTTGGGATACACCTCTCTTAAATGTAGAGGGACTTTGGCTGACTATGTTTGCTGATGACTGCAAGATGCAGATAACCTCCAGGAGGGGTCTGACACAGACAAATTGTTGTCAGAACCATGGCATAAAACCCAGTGCAAAAATGCATAATTATACCCTTTGGGAAGACAACCACCCCTGCAAAGTACAACACTGATAATGCTCCCCTAAATGTAGACCCACTTGGAAACTCAGGTTGACAGTACCTTGAACTATGATCACCATGTGTCCATGGTACTGAGAAAATCCTTTTATGTGATGCAACTTGTAAGTAAGGGCATAGCATCCAGATCCAAGGAGATCATAGTCTCACTATTCTCAGCCTCAATTAGATAACAGGGTACAATGCACCCTTCAGCATGTACCTGACCAAGAATATGCAACAGCTGGAGCATCCACACAAGGTTCCTTACTAAAAGAATACAGGATGTACATATGTCCTATGTGGACTGTCTCAAAGCCATGTCCCTGTACTCTGCCCCCTTACACAAATGAGGGTCATTCTATGCCTAACCTACAAGGTATTTTCTGATCTAGTCCTGATGGATCTGCTACACATTCACAAAACAAACATCACTAGAATTATTATCTGACCTGAAGATCTAAATCTCATCTGTGACATAAAACATGTTGGAGGGGCAGGTAAGTGCATCACAGATTACCCCTTCTATGGAACAGACTCCCCATTCTTATGAAACAGATTTCTACACTAAGCCTATTCAAACGCAATTTGGACCAATGGATGGGAAATCACAAATCCACCTGTGGCCCTTACAGACGGGGCCTAAGGCACAGGCATATACCAAAGTTGTTTTAGTCTATGGGCACTGATACTTGGGAAGCCCGAGGCATGAATGTCTAAGGTTAAAAAGGCTCAAGGGCCAGTAACCTAGTAACCTTCTATGAGCCTATGATCTTGCTAGCTCATTACGGTTGGTAAAATTAAGTAATCAATGGGTATAGAGTAGCTGAGGAAAGTAAATTATGTCAGAGAAAAAAGGACAACTTGATTTTGTATTAATTTTATAATAAGATGAGCAGGCTGCAGATATAACCAGGGCAAGCAACAAACATTAGTTTACAGTTAATCTAATAACCATGCCTAGGATCACACTGATTAGACTACTGAAGTACAACTAACTGGAAGACTCCACATTTCTGGTTTAAACAACTTTACTTGCAATGCCTACAATATTAACAAGTTTTATAGGATCCCCCCAGCAGAATTCCAGCTTCCCGGCTCGTCTATGCCACATATTTTACTGGTAAATGACTGGGTTAGACTGTCAGTGGATGTTGCTGGCTGGTGTTGAGCCACGCAGGTGACTGCATGGGAGCAGGCTGTGATATTTGTCACATGTAAGCTATAAGCACATAGACTTCGGCTATGTCAGTCACTTAAGCTACAAGCCACTTGCAAGTACAGTAACAATACTGATAGCATCTAACACATATGGAAGGTTTGCAGGGCTGCTAAAGATGATTGCTGGGGACAACAAATGGTTTTGCTATCAAAATCTGCATTGTATTGTATTTAAAACTATATCACCACACAAAATCCAAAATTTGCAACCTAAACCTGCACTGTATTGTACTGTACTTGAATCTAATTTAACAACCTGTTTTGGATGGATGTGATGACTACCTTGGAGATAAAAGTTGCTGTAATTTCTACATTACTCAACACTAGTGTCTCAAACTAGAGGTGCTTGTGATTTTTTTCCTCTGTTTGCATACAATTTATTGCATGGAGCAGCACACATCACTATATTTCCACTTGTGCTGCAGACAGCAGCACTCCTCATGCACTGACTGAGAAAATTGTAAAGTGATGTTTTTGGAAATCTGCTAAAGCTCATCCACTCAGAAAAAATACATTTTCATACTGCACTTTTAGAGTCACCTTGTTGTTTACCACATTTTAAATCTGAGGATTTTTTTTTTTTTTTACTTTGGTGTACTGTATTTAAAGCTAATCTGGTAACAGTCGGTTTTAGTTAGGTGTGTGGCCCGTCTTGGAGAAAGAATCTTCTTTCGGCTTTTCCCAGTTAGGGGTTGCCACAGCGGATCACCTGTTCGCTCATGACTGGCAGTGGAGTTTAGAATAGTTGTGTAAAATCTTACCATAACTATAGATATCCTTCTCTTCTATGTTCCAGTATTCTTTACATATGGGTTGTATTCCACCAGTCGACCGGACATCTAGCCTGTATACAAGATCTTTTTGCCACCGCCAGTACATGAAACATCGCACAAAGTCACTGAGAACATCAGCCATAAAAGGGATGTCTGCACAGTAGCTCCATGAGGAAAGCAATGCAAGGCCACAAAACAAGAAGTCATTCTAGGAGAGAACAATAGTAGGGAGAAGGCAGGAGGGACAGAATACTACAACAGAGAAGAGAAGAACATCCATGGTTATGGTAAGATTTTACACAACTATTCTATGTCCTTCTATTCAATGTTGCAGTATTCTTTACATATGAGAGAGTGCAAAAGCTCAACAGGAACCCAGGGAGGAGGAAGGAATGGAGGAAGGCTATGCAGAGGCATTTTCTACAAATCCATGCAGAATTGCCCTAGTAAAGCCTGCCCTGGATCTGTCCAGCTTGAAATGTTTTGTAAAAGTATGAATAGACGACCAAGTAGCAGCTTCCAAAATGGAATGAGCATCTAGACCTTTGAAGAAAGCACCAAAGGAAGCAACAGATCTGGTAGAATGGGCCTTAACAGAAGATAAGGATTTCCCATGGAAGTCATAGCGAACCAGAATGGCCTTAGAGATCCAGAAAGAGATGGTTTGTTTGGAGACAAGTAAACCCAGAGCCCTGGTATGAAAGGACACACAGAGCTGATCAGACTTCCTGAAAGACTTTGCCAAGATAAAATCTGAGCTGTCTATGCACAGCCAGAGAATGCAGAACCCTCTCACTAAGAGATAGAGGTGAGAGAAAGAAAGTGGGCAACTGAATGGACTGATTAAGGGACAACTCATTCACCACTTTAGGCATGAAAGATGGATTAGTTATCAAAGATACTCTGTCCTTGTGGAAGACCAAAAAGGGAGACAAAGCCATCAGTGCCTGAATCTCAGAGACCCTTCTAGCAGAAGTTAAAACTACTAAAAGTGTTGTCTTCCATGTGCAAAATGTCAGAAGCAGAAGCCGCTGGCTCAAAAGGGGCCTGAGTGAGCTTCTCTACAACATAGTTTAGATCCCAAAATGGAGGAACTGGTTTCCTGGGAGGTTTCATGTGTAGGATGCCTTTAAGGAAAAGCTTTACTTCTAACCTGGAAGCTAAGGAGGGAATGTCAAAAAGGTAGACAGCGCAGAACAGTGGACTTTTACTGAGGAATATGAACGGCTACTATTAAGCAACTGACATGTAAGAAAGTAAAATCTTTTCCACTTGGAAACATAAGATTTCCTAGTATTGGGTTTCCTGGCTTCCTACAAAACCCTAAGCACGGCCTTAGAAAAGAGATGCCTAAAAGGGCTCAAAAGTTGATTGCCCACAAGGTCAGTTGCAAAGTAGACAGATGTGGATGAATCAAGGATCCCTTGTCCTGAGTGAGTAGATCCTGTGTTCTAAGAATTTTTATTTATTTTTTTTTATTTTGGTGTACTGTATTTAAGGCTAATCTGGTAAGAGCCTGTTTTAGTCAAGTGTGTGGGCCATCTTGGAGAAAAGTGGTTATTCTGGTGACAGAAGACTAGTTCTGCTAGTTTTAGGTCAGTGAACACTAGTAGTTCAAAATCACAGCAACTTGTGATTAGTTCTTTCTCTTTGCTTGTCTGCTACATACTGTGCAGTACCATACTAGGTGTAGCTAGATTGTGGATAGTGAGCACAATTTCATCTTTTTTGCTAATTCAGTACCACCAGTCTTCCTTCTTAAGCTTTAGATCAGTTTTTACAGAGGGTTAAACCAGCTTGCACTGATCTGTGTTAAACTGCACATAACTGTGCTGACTATGCGTTGTTGCATTAAAGAACTCAGTTTCTTAACTTCTGCATCCAGGAAGCTACCACTATAGATATTATTCGCTCAGCCTTCCCTATTTTGTTAATACTCCATCAGTCCTTCCTTAATTTGTCATCTAGGCTTTATAATTCAGGATGATTAGACATTGCGGAGGGGTCAACATACCAGCTCCCTTCTATTGCCAGCCTTCTAGCACTTAGTATCCTAAGGTGGTGTAGTAAGTGCCTTACGATCACAGAATACGAACTCCTAACCAACAGAGTAAATCTGACCTGATGAAGGCGTAAATACCAAGCAATTTAAAGGCATCTCTCCTGTTCACAGCACACAGTGAGCATCACATTGTCATACCCTCAGCCAACTAAATGGAACATCCTTGAAAAGATAAAACAAAAATATCATATGCCAATGCCATTAAAAAGTCTTTACCCAAGCCCCATTAAACTATTAATATTAGATATCAGCACAAGTTCAATACAGCTATGCCATGCCCGCCCAACATCAATACAAACCATCTCTGAATGTACTTGCCAAACTAGCTTCTGGTAACAATGTTGCAGCGATTAATGATTCTGCTGTTAGACATACAAACTCCAAACACACCAGATGGACAAAGGCAAGGTTAAAGTCAGCTGCCTTCTGGAAACCAGGATTACTGACATAAGGGCCATTAAGTACAGTCCCCTAGCAAGTATGACTCGGGCATAACAGTAGTCCAATGTGGGGGTAAACTCCATGATACACAAAACCATGAAGGACATGCTGGAACTCGCAATGCAAGCATCAGATAACAGTAAGACTCCGGTTCTGAAAGGAGTCCTCCTTTTACTGTGGATGATGCCTAAATATAAGGAGAAGATAAATGGATTTAACAATTGGCTAAAGAGCTGCTACAGTTCTAATGATATCAGGAACCAAAGCATCTATAAGAATTAGCTAGACAGCTGCAGTAATTCTAATGAAATCATGAACCAAAGCAGGAGGGGAAAGGATATAACAAGTAAGCCAACAGCCAAGAAATTATGCTCAGGAAACCACCAACCATATCTACCCATAATCTACCCACACAGCTTAGACTACTGCAGCTGTGATCAATACGAAGAAGATAGTAAATCTCACTTCTGAGATACAAACAATTTAAAGTTTAGCATTTTCATCCGATACATTTGGGACTTCATCAGTCCTAAAATTACACAGGTGCTTCAAGCATTTAAATACTGACTCAAATGACAAGTAAAATAATCATCACTGAAATGCAAAGAAAATGAATAAAAAAATTTTTTTGTAAAAAAAGTTCACCACATTTAAAATGTAAAGAATAAAAAGTAAAGGACTCCTCCACTGAAAGTACTGCCAAAAAAAATCCAAACAGTAAATCCAAAAGTAAGGCAAGTACTACCACGCTGTGTATGAAGCAACTTCACTTTATTAAAACAATAAAAGCAGTATCATAAGCGCTTTCGGGTAAATCCCTTCATCAGATAAAATACTAGTAAAAACATAGTATCTAATATAGTACAACACAACCAATGGTAATCTCCAAGTGTAGTACCTTGCAAGATGCGCAGTAGCAAATCCCGCCCCAAACACACTCCAGCCACACGGACCCCACACCCGCATGAATATTCACATGGCTCCTGCCGTGGCAAGGCAGCATCGGTATGAATATTCAAGGCATACCAAGGCACACAAATATTTAGTTGTTTAGCTGAATCATCGTTAAATACTGTTTACTTAAGTCAGAAAAACTATTCTAATTCACACAGTTTAAGCTCATCTCCCAAGTATGTTTCTGGAAAGTTATTAGCAATCTGACTGTATTTGTATGGGTAAGTGTATATGTTATTTAAATATGGCCCAATGATTGTCACTGATTTCAGAACATTTGACATGAAGTTAGTGAGGTTTATCGTAATTAATCTGTTTTAACCTATTTGAAGGCTGTGCAGACTAGTTTGAACTTTGAGATTTTTTTTATACATTACCTTTAGGTAACTTAAGTTGGAAAATCTGTGGTTCATATCCTTCCAACTTGTTCTTTGCTCTGAATGGGGAACATTGTGATTACAATTTGAATTAAATCAGTAAAACATGTAATATTGACATTTAAGCTTGTACCGTGCTTAAAAGGTGTTTTTATTTAATAACGATGCAGTGAACCGACTGGCACTTTCAGGTCCTTCTTCCCCTCTATTCACCATATACAGAGTCAATGCTACCAATATTAATTTGCTATTTAAAGAAATCCATCAATGCTAAACATAACCATGTAAATAAAATCATTAAAAGATAACATTTCACCTGCAAAATATTGCATTATATTTAAATTGAGTACTCGGGTCAAATTAGCAGTTACAGAGTCTAGGTAAATTAAACCAGTGCACAAAGCTACAGAAGTTATCAGTGCAACACAAGAAATCAGACAGTTATAATATTAAGGAAAAATGTTGTACAGGTTAATTGTAAATAAATAAATTGAGCTATTAAAACTTCTGAAACTGTAACAGCAGGACAGTACTATTTGTATTATAATAAGACATGACGGCACAGTAAAGCATCTGAGACCATCCATGTGCAACTAACAGTGGGCAAAACTGCCTTCCAGTTTGTAGCCTGCTACAGACCACCCTCCCAAACTCAGGAACCCCACTCGGCTTTCCTGAAGACACTGGAGAATATGAAGGTCTCTCCAAACACCATTATATTGGGTGACTAACTACCCAAACATAGACTGGGAGCACTACAAGCCCCAACACCCTAGCCCAACGGTTCCTAGAATTTATAAACTCAAATGCTATGGAACAACAGGTCACCACTCTCACAAGAGGGGAAAACATATTGGACCTGATCATCACCAACATGGGGACTCAGTTCCATAACAGAGGTACACCCCTCATTGGTAAGATCTGACCATAAATTAATCACTATGGACATCCATATCCCGTCCCCACCCCCAGCAAAGGAAACCACGGTCAAAAACTTCTCAAAAGCAAACTTCCCACTTCTCAAAACCGAGGTGGAATTCTTCAAAAGCCCCAGGGCCAGTGGAAAATACGGCCCAAACCGCAGAATCCTTTACAAACGCATTCTATGGATACCTACAGGAATGCATGGATCGTGCTATCCCAAATAAAACCAAGACACACTCCTCCAAAGGCAGGAGACAGTGTCTGGTGGACCGCAGCCATAAATAAGCTGTACAACAGAAGGAGGAAGCTACTACATGATAGAGCAAAATCCCTGAAAGGGAAGGCAACTCTGATCAGTACTAGCAAGAAACTACGATCCCTCATAAAATCATCTAAGGCTAGCTTCGAAAAAAAAATTGTACAAGACGCTAAAGATAATCACAAGGCTTTCTTTAGTTATGTCAGTAACCTGGGTGGAAACTCCCAGACATGGTCTGAGTTAGTGCAAAATGACAAAAAATACACTGAACCCATAGACATTGCCACCATCCTGGCAGACAGGTTCAGTGCAACCCCCCCACCCCCAAATGAGCAAATGACTATCCGAACAGAGTGTACCCTCCCCGACATCACACAAGCACAGGTGAGAGCTGCCCTCTCCAAAGCAAAAAACACAGCATCAATGGGACCGGATGGTGTCCCGGGCTGCGTTTTACATGAGCTCCAAGAAGAACTGAACTGAACCCTCACTTAAAATCACTGTTCAGTCTCAGCCTTACAACAGGATATGTACCCAAAGAATGGTGTACAGCAACAGTGGTCCCACTCCATAAAGGTGGTGCCACAACGGACCCCGGAAACTATCACCCTATAAGCCTAACTAGCCTTGTCTGCAAAGCTATGGAACATATCATCATGGAACTCATAAACAAAGACATTGGGAACCTCCAAACACTGGATCCTACCCAATTCGACTTTGTTAAGGGCAGATCTTGCCTCTTGAACCTGGTCAATTTCTTTGAAACAGTCACCAAGGCCATAGACGAAGGGAAGGTAGTCCACACAGCCTACATTGACCTTGCAAAAGCCTTCCACACAATACCCCACTCGGGCATCATAAATAAGCTCACCAGCTTAAATATCAACCCCTATGTCACAAGATGGGCTGCAAACTGGCTTAGGGATAGAACCCACATGGTCAGAATTGCAGGTGCCAAGTCAGACTCTAAACCAGTTACAAGTGGCGTCCCACAAGGCTCAGTCCTGGGACCTCTCTTGTTCGGTATATATTTCTCTGAGGTAGAGGCCAACACAGGAGGACTATGGCTGAGAAAGTTTGCAGATGACTGCAAACTGGGGGCCATAATCTACTCGCCGGCTGACAAGCATCCTCCAAAAAGGTCTCACAGACACGGATAACTGGTGCCAGAGCCATGGCCTAAAGCTAAATGCCAAAAGTGCATAGTCATCCCCTTTGGGAAAAACAATGTGCCCACAAATTACCACATAGGTGGCAATCCATTAAGTACAGAAGTAATTAGGGATTTGGGGACCCAAGTAGATTGCAATCTCTCCTTTGACAATCACATTGCCAAAGTGGTTAGAAAGACATCCTATATAGCCCACCTTATCACGAAGGGGTTCACATCTAGATCAAGAGAGGTCATTGTGCCCCTCTACTCATCAGGCCCATAACTGAATACAATGCCCCATTTGGGATGTACCTTACCAGACACCTGCTACAACTAGAAAGACCCCAAAAGTACCTCACCAAGAGGATCAAGGGACTCAAACAGATGCCCTAAGCAGTTAGGCTAAAGAAACTCCAGCTCTAATCAGTTGCTTACCGCCTACTCAAAGGTGATTTGTGCCCGACGTATAAAGCCATGTCCAACCCAGAATTAATGGACATGCTCCACCTCAAGAAATCCAAATCCATCAGAACTACACGCTCCAGTGACTTAAACCTCAGCACAGAAATAAATAGAACATGCTGGAGGGACAGATTCATATCCCAGAAGCTCCCCTCACTCTGGAACAAAATCCCAAGCCATGTCAGACAGAGCCCCTCAATGACCCTCTTTCAAGAGGAATCTTGACGTTTGGATGGGAGATCGTAAATTTACCCCTGGGATCTCTTCTGTGTTACTGCTAGACAGAGGCACGGTAAACTAACCTTAAATGGGCTATCTTCTGTGACCTACTATACAGAGGCACAGTCAACTAATCTAAGAAGGGTGGCGAAAGCCAAACACACTCTGGCTAGGCTTGTAAATGCCCTAGGGCAGATAGCCTAGTATCAACCTATGAACCTAAGCATACACAATGTGGAAATTTGCATGCCTGTCACTCCAGTGCGGAAATCAGCATGCCTGTCACTCGAACTCGATTTTCCCTTGCCAATCAGTTGACACACCCAAAGCTGCGCAGAACTAACTGTGAGGTACTACACTTGGAGATTACCTGAAAATCAATAGTTTATCCTCCTTTTTGCTAGAGCTGGTTTTAAAGAGACAACATCATTTAATCCTGGGGCTTTGTCAGCTCCCAGTCTAAGAATCCATTGCATCTCTTTGTATAAAGTTTCATTATACAAGTCACCCATTCTTTGACTTCTATTTTCAACACATATAACCATAAAGGCAAATACATGATCACTATGCAATTCTATATGCTTGTACAGTGCATTATGTTCTTTTCTTAACCTTATATCTGATAGATGCTTAAAAATTCTATCTTTAAGTCTGCAATTCGTTTTTCCTACATAATATGCAGTACACTGTTGACAATTTGCAATACAGACAACATTTTGCGTATCACAGTCAGCATTCATATTCAAAAAGTACTTCTTGTTGGTCCTGGGGTGCATAAAACAATTTCCTTGTAAAATGTGCTTACAGGCTTTACAATGCAGGCATGGATAAGTTCCCTTCTTCTTAATGCCTGAATTTTTAAAATGCATAGGTTCTTGACATAAAATATCTTTCAAATTTTTTATTTCTTTTAAAAATAAATATAGGTTGTGTCCCTACAACTCTAGTTATATTCTCATCTGTTAAAAGAATTCTCCAGTTGTCTCCAATTATATTACATATACCACCTATATCATTACTGTAAGTTAAACTTATTATCAAACCTTCATTAGCTTTTTGAACCTGTGCATCTACCTTATTAGGCCATTTTTTACCTCTGTGTAACCATGGTTTTGCACTTTATTTTCTATAGAGACTGCTGTTGTCCATTTCCTTTTTCAGTAGATTTTTTGCTATAACCTCGTGCTTGAAAATTATTTATTTATTTATTTATTTTTAGAGAGTCCAATTCCTGTATGAAGGAATTCTCATTTGTGCAAAGTCTGGATTCTACAGACTTGTCCCTTGACTATGTGTTGGAATACATGTCTAGGGTGCATGCTGACTATGTGTGTTGGAATACATGTCTAGGGTGCATGCTGACTATGTGTGTTGGAATACATGTCTAGGGTGCATGCTGACTATGTGTGTTGGAATACATGTCTAGGGTGCATGCTGACTATGTGTGTTGGAATACATGTCTAGGGTGCATGCTGACTATGTGTTGGAATACATGTCTAGGGTGCATGCTGACTATGTGTTGGAATACATGTCTAGGGTGCATGCTGACTATGTGTTGGAATACATGTCTAGGGTGCATGCTGACTATGTGTTGGAATACATGTCTAGGGTGCATGCTGACTATGTGTTGGAATACATGTCTAGGGTGCATGCTGACTATGTGTTGGAATACATGTCTAGGGTGCATGCTGACTATGTGTTGGAATACATGTCTAGGGTGCATGCTGACTATGTGTTGGAATACATGTCTAGGGTGCATGCTGACTATGTGTTGGAATACATGTCTAGGGTGCATGCTGACTATGTGTTGGAATACATGTCTAGGGTGCATGCTGACTATGTGTTGGAATACATGTCTAGGGTGCATGCTGACTATGTGCTGGAATACATGTCTAGGGTTCATGCTGACTATGTGTTGGAATACATGTCTAGGGTGCATGCTGACTATGTGTTGGAATACATGTCTAGGGTGCATGCTGACTATGTGTTGGAATACATGTCTAGGGTGCATGCTGACTATGTGTTAGAATACATGTCTAGGGTGCATGCTGACTATGTGTTGGAATACATGTCTAGGGTGCATGCTGACTATGTGTTGGAATACATGTCTAGGGTGCATGCTATCATATCTAAGCATGCTGCTGGTCCAACAAGGCTTCCTATATAGTGATGTCTCTACCTCCCCATTTTCTTTCTTAGTAATACTAACATCCAAGTATTCAATAGCTGAACTGGAATAATTCAATGAGAATCTGAAGAAGCTGGTAGTAGACTCTAAATACTTAAAGGATGTTAATTCTGATGTGGTGCCCCCCCCCCAAAAAAAGAAAACATAGTCCACAAATCTACTGAAAAAGAAAAGTTTGCCTTTCCAGTCATGTGCAGCTTCACATATCACCATATCTTCCCAGTATGCCTGGACTAGGTTAGCATATGTGTTCGCACAAGGCGTACCCATAGCTATACCTGGTCTCTGGCAATAATACTTTGGCAAAGAAAAACATTGTTTTCTAATACTAGCCTTAATAAGGAACATAACCGTATATTTTCATCTACATGTATATTCACCTTTTTGTTCAATATTTCTTTTATGGCAGTAATACCATATTGACTTTCTATGACATTGAAAAAATAGACTTATGGACATACTATGTGTAGCTGCTAACTATGATTTAAAACTTCAAGTTAGAACTCTATTATCGCAATTTTTCATTAGGTAACATCTCTGTTTGGCCACGCCCTCAAGAAAGAGCATGGAATGCTTCAAATGATGTAGCAGCCACACCTGCACCTAATCAAAAGCATGAAAAAGAATGCTCAAACTAACTCAAAGTAGCCTAACACTCTTCATTCACAGGGGCCTGTCTTGTTTAGTGCAGAAAATAATGAAACAGCATTTACTAATGTCACTGAGACAGTGACTGAAGGAGAAACATTTGTGGACATCAATCTGGGAAGTACAGCTGGCCAAATGGATGAGTCTTGAAGCGTCAGACTGGACTTTTCCACAATGGGAACCAAACCAAAACAAAGTGCCAAGATGCCTGCAGTTGTGGTTACATCTGACAGGGCCAGAGTCAGGAAAAAGCTAAGGGGATAACAGAAGTTTAAAATTACAATGAAAAATGTACCAACAATTAATCCAAATAAGCTACTTACGCAAGTCTGGTGTGGGTGGATAGAGTCAGAAAATGCAGAGGGAATACTACATTCGGAAAGGAGTAAAGGCCATCTTACCTAGCCCCATTAAGCACAGCAGAACTCGGACAGCCAATTGCCTTAGATCAGAGCCTGATGGGAGACCGAAAAGCTGTACTCAAAAGACATTGGAGCATTTTTATCAAGGGAGAACCAGCTTAATAAGGCTATATTCTGCTCTGGTTACATCCATTACAGGATATAACACACACAAAAAAAAAAAAACATTTGCACTTCATCTGCTTTACTGTATTTGTGTTTCTTCCTACTTTATTACCTTATTTTGCTTTTGCCTCTTCTTAAAAGTACTCAATTGAATTTATTCTGCTGCCTTTATTACTGCTTGTTAGTAGCCTGATTAAATTGTAACTGTTATTCTAAGGCCCTTGGTTTAAGCACTTGGGCTTCAAACAGTTGTTTTACATTAAGAAGGTTTGTGGTCTGCACTGTTGTGGCAGGACAGGTAGCGCACATCCTTCTAAGTTGGGAACTGCTGATTGAAGGCTCAGTGTCTGTTATTCTAAAAGTGTATTAGTTCTGGGTTAAGCTCTTTGGCTTCAGGCCAGTTATTTTACATTAAGAAGGTTTGTGGTCTGCACTCTTGTGGGAGGAGATGCTAAATTCTGCCCTTCTGAGGTGGGAATTTCTAGTTAAAGGCTTATTGCGCATGCTTACCTGAATTGTTTCTTTCTGAAATCGGTACACCTTGCTTGCTGTAGCATACACTAGATTCAAGACGGCTGGTTCCTGATGGATCCTGGTTATCATCAGCAAGGCACCAAACAAAAAATCTCTTCCATTTGGACATGCAGGATTTCCTGGTTGTGGGTTTCTTGGTCTACTGCAGAATCCTAAGCACGTCCTCAGAAAATAGGTGATGAGTGGACAAGTTAGGATGGATGACAGACCCCTTTTGTCTTGTGTGAGGAGGTTCACCCTGTGAGCTAATTTGTAGTGACTGCCCTTGGCTAAATGCAGTAGAAGAAGGAATCAATGCTGTCTGGGCCAAAAGGGAGTCACCAACAAGATTTTGGAGGAGTCCTATCTTGAGCAGGATCCTCAGAAAGTACAGTTGTGTACACTTACCATAAATGTAGATGTTAGAGTGTATTCACTGTTGCAGTCATTACATTTGGGTAATCTGCTGGCAGGTTGCCCTCAGTCGGCCTGATTAACAAAGTCTTGGGTCCTGCATCGGTTGCTGTCCCTTCTTCCATGACGTCAGGGGTATAAAACATGCAGCTGAAGCCATTACATCAGTTTTTCTTCCCCAGATGTCAGGTGCCCCCCAAATGGGGAGCAAAAAATATATGTATATATCTATGCATATAATTTAAAACACAAAAAATATACCTCCAAACAAAAGCAAATACACCAACAAGGCTTTTAAGCATAATAAAAGAAAGGAGAGGTATAGTAATAGAAAAACAGGGGGCTGGAGAGTGGGTAACCAGGACTGTGAATACACTTGAACATTTACATTTATGGTAAGTGTACACAACTGTACTTTCTGAGGATCCTGCTCAAGATAGGACTTCGTGTTTCACTGTTGCAGTCATTACATTTGGGTAGAATACCAAAGCTATGGTTGAGAGGATGGAATTATACAGCATTAGGAGCAGCTATAAGGCCCAGCAGGACAGCAGTGGCAAAGCCAGCTCTGGAATTAGAGAAGAGAGGTTAATGGTAATATTGGGTGAATGTATGAACTGAGCTCCAGGTAGCAGCTTCTAGAATGTCTCCGATAGGAACCCCTCTGAGAAAGGCTGCAGAAGTAGATGCAGCCCTGGTGGAATGAGATCCGATCCCCTTGGATATAGGTTTACCATGGTGCATACAGCAGAAACAAATACAATGGCTTATCCATTTGGAAATAGTCTGCTTTGAAATAGCCTCTGCCCCTGCAGCAAATGCCACCAGTAGTTCAGATTTTCTTAGAGATTGTTGTTCTGTGGATTGGGGAAGAAAGTTGGCAGATGAATGGTCTGATTAACAGCCACACTGGATACCACCTTAGGCATGAAAGATGGACTGGTCCTGAGAGCCACCCTGTCTGGATGAAAAATAATGAAAAGCCCCACTGCCATAAGAGCCTGTAATTCTGAAATCCTTCTAGCTGAAGTGACTGCTAAAAGGAAAGCGGTTTTCCAGGAGAGAAATTTTAGGTCTGCAGTAGCAGCTGGCTCAAAAGGAGGGAGAATGAGTTTTTCCAAACAAAACTGAGGTCCCATGCAGGAGTAGTTGCTCTCCTGGGAGGTCTTAAATTTTTGGCCCCTCTGAGATACTGCTTTAGCAGAGGATGAGAGAAGAGGGAAGGTTATGTGTTGTAATGAGCTGAAATGGCAGACCATGGATTTTTATGGAAGAAAAGGATAGGCCCTTGTGAAGCATATCAGTTAAGTATTGCAGAATCGGAGGAATATCGGGCATTGCTGTGCTTATTCCTTATGATTGGTTCCAGGCACAGAATCTTTTCCATTTGTCAGCATAAGATTTTCTAGTACTAGGCCTTCTAGCCTCCAAAATGACATCCATCACAGGTTTGCTGAGGGATGCCAAGGGTGAAATTAGTTGATTAGCCACGCTGCAAGATTCAAAGTTTGGGGCTGAGTGTGCAGAATTTGGTAGTTCTGCTGAGACAGTAGGTAAGATGTGAGGCAGGTGCCACGGAGGAAGGTGTGATAATGTTGGCGAGGCCAGTCTGGAGCATTCAGAATCATTTTTGGGTTGTCCAGTTTGA
The DNA here is from genome assembly GCF_019279795.1 of Protopterus annectens. Taxonomy (NCBI): domain Eukaryota; kingdom Metazoa; phylum Chordata; order Ceratodontiformes; family Protopteridae; genus Protopterus; species Protopterus annectens. Next base: position 1,971,829,183 of record NC_056729.1, on the reverse strand, counting down.
CCTTTAGTAGAACTTTGGAGAGCAGAGGCAGAGGGGGTAAAGCATAGACCGAAAGGTTTTTCCAGCTGAATAACAGAGCATCCACCTTCCAAGCTTTTTTCTAAGGAATTCTTGTGCAGAATTTGTCCAACTGATGGATCTTTTTGCCTCACCCCAGAACTATGTCTGGGCTCCCCCATTTAAGGTGTCAACATGCTGAAAACTTGTGGTTCCAGTTTCCATTCGTGTGGGTCCATAAGATTTCTGCTTAGTTCATCTGTCAAAGTATTTAGCTTTCCTGGCAGGAATTGAGCTTGTAGTTGTATCTGACAGGTCAAGGCCGTGTTCCACAATGCCATGGCTGGTCTGCAAAGGGGGTAGGAATGTGTACCCCCCTGCTTGTTTATGTACCACAAAAGTGTGGTGTTGTCGGTCTTTATCATTAGTTGTCCTGGATGAAGGTAGTCTTTGAAGGCTGTCAGTGCATTCTGTACAGCTAGCATCTCTTTCTGATTGATATGTAGGTGCATTTGATTTAGGCTCCATTTGCCCTGAATGCACTTCCCTGCCAGATGAGCCCCCCCCCCCCCCCCCCAAGCATAGTCTGAAGCGTCTGTAGTCGGGGTTTGGGCGGCAGGGGGTGGAGTGAATGGAAGCCCCTTGATTTGGTGTCAGGCCTCTGCCCATTATAGGAACTCTAGTTGCAGGCAAGGTATAATAGGAATCATTGTTTCCATGCTGTGACAATGTTGACTCCATAAACTTTTTAAGTACCACTGAAGTTTCCTCATATGCAGTCTTGCATATGGAATTAGAAGAATGCAGGAGGCCATGAACCCCAAGGCTTGCAGAATTTGTCTTGCAGACAGCAGGTTTTTTGTGGCCACCTGTTTGAAGTAAGTCACCAATTGAATTTGCTTTTCTGGCGTACGGTAAGTCATCTGGGCAGTTGTAGCTTGCAGCCAGGAATGTAATTTTTTGAGAGGGTACCTGTTGTGATTTCTTTTCATTTATGGTGTACCCTAGACAAGTTAGAACTTTTTTTATAGACGCCAGATGCTTTAGAAGAATGTCCTTGCTTTCTGCCCGAATTAGACAATCGTCCAGGTATGGATATATTTGAATATTTCTTTGTCTGCAAAATGCGATTACTGGTGCCAGGCACTTTGTGAAGACCCTGGGCGCAGTAGATAAGCCAAAGGGCAGTGCAGAGAACTGGTAATGCAAGTAGCCTGCTTTGAAGCGGAGGTATCTTCTGCAAGATTCCCTGATTGGGATATGCAGGTAAGCCTCTAAGTCTAGAGTTACCAATCAGGCAATCTTTGCCTAGCATAGGCAGTAACTGTTGAAGAGTCAGCATCTTGAATTTTGGGACGTCCAGAAATGTGTTTAGAGTGGATAAGTCCAGAACTGGACGCCATGATTTGTCTTTTCTGGGTACCAGGAAAAGTCTGAAATAGAAACCTTGTCCCTTTTCCTCTTCTGGTACTGGTTAAATAGTCCCCATGTTCATGAGGGACAGAACTTGTTTCTGGGCCTCTGCCCACTGATTTGGTGGCAGATCTAGCCATCCATTTGGGGTTGGCAACGTGTAGAAATGAAATCTGTATCCCTGGGATACTATATTTATGTGTCCTGTGTAATAAGTTGCCAGTTTCGTGCATGAAGGGCCAGTTTTCCCCCCAAAGGGGGACTAAAAGGTAAGTGCTTGGTGATTGTAGAGGGGAAGTCATTGAGGCTGTTTACCATAGGGAGGTGCCTTGTTTCTTCCAGATTTGGAGGTGGAGGCACCCCATTGTTTTGTTCTAAAAAGTTCCTTGTGACTGAAACCTGGAGCCTTTGGAATGTCTTGATTTGACTTGAGCGGCTCTCGAGGGGACTGGAAAGTACCAGTTCTTAGTAGGCCAGTGCTACTAAATCTTGGAGGTTGCACTTGTAAGAAATCTTTCACAGTTTGCATAGATTAAGCTTCATCTTCCATCTTTTTTAACACTTCTTCAGCCTTATTACCAAAGAGATGGTCCTGTTGTAAAGGAACATCCAACAATTTTGCTTTAACATGGTCAAGCAGAGTTTGCTCTTTGAACCAAGCATGCCTCCTTAGCACAGATCCAGTTACAGCGGCCCTGCAAGAGGCCTCCAAGGAATCAAAACCACATAGCAAAGTATGTTTTCCAACTTGTTCAGCTGAATGTAATAAATCCTGCAAATCTTTATTTTCCACACAAAGATTAACATCATTTTACATTTAAGTAGTCCCATGATATGCTGTTGATATTTAAGCATATGAAATTGACAGTTTAAAGTCCTGATTGCCAAGGTTGCAGACGTGTAAACCTTCTTACCCAATCTATCCAGCACCATGGAATCTCTATCAGAAGGGATAGGATTTTTAGCAGTAGAGGCCTTAATGCCCTTGGGACTCTGAGAAATGGTTTCAGGATCAGCAATAGGATTTTTGAAAAGGAATTTGTGAGAGTCAGGAACCCTGTAGTATCTGTCTGGCTTACAAGGAGCTGGAGGCAGAGAATCAGGAATCATACTAGATTCTGAAAAAACATCACCAACAATGTCTAGAACAGGAGGTATAGCCAAAGGCCTATGCTGAGGAAGAAGAAAATCCCTAAATCTCTTTTTAAATTCAGAGAAATCCTGACTTTCCCAGTAGAAATGTTCCCTTAAGGCATGTAAAGTTTCCCCAAAAGGAAAATCCTCAGGGGGAGAAGCAGAAGGAATGGAATCCTCTGCATCAGAGTCCTCATAAGTAGGAACAGACAAATCCTGTTCATTAGAAGAGTCAGAAGAAATAGAATCCTAATTCAGAAGATGCATAATCAATGTCTTGCCTAGGCCTCTTAGAAGGAGGGGGTTGGCTACCCCTGATCAGAGTAATTAAATCTTCAGCCATTTTGATCATTTGTTTTTTAGGCATAGGGACCTGCACATGTGGCCCAGGTGTCGGTTTTTTAGACATAGATTTTGGCCTTAATTTAGAAGATGGCGTCGGTCTAATATACGAATCTGTAGATCTGAAAACACCCTCAGAAGCCAGTGCCATCCAAGGTAGAGACATCTGCGGGTTCCATAATTGAAGCATCTCGCGGCATTCCGGACTCCGAATGGGTCTCAGTAGAGGCCTGAGAATCAGAAGTAGCGAGTATTAGGGGCTGTGAAAGCGCCTCACTGAGTACCAGTGACTGGCTTAGGAGAAGCGTCGTTGTCAGTTTTGGACCTCGACGGTCTGTCTCTGTCTTTTTCTTTGCATTTTTTAGGTATTCCAGTAGTCAGATTACTAACCGATGACATTTCTGGATAATTAAATCTTGAGCCAAAATATTTAGAAGCAAAAATATACAGACATTTAATCGTGCGTTGATTAAATTTAGCACAAAACCGACAGCAAGGCACGTTGTGGTCAGGGCCTACTCAAGGAATACAGTACAAATGAAAATCCTTATGAGGTATTTGCTTCCCACAAGTAATGCAATTATTAATTTTTACTGACATTGGTAAGGAGCAAGAAAAAGTTTCCACAATGGGGTACTTAACTTTTAGTTGAAGACTTCGGTTCTGAAACTCGAAAACGAAAATTTCAAGAGTCAGCCGACTGGCACTTGTGAACTGCTTCTGCTTCGGGCACTGCGCAGCAAGAAAGACTGATGAATGGCGTCGGCTGCATGTTTTATACCCCTGATGACTGGACGTCATGGAAGAAGGGACAGCAACCGACGCAGGACCCAAGACTTTGTTAATCAGGCCAACTGAGGGCAACCTGCCAGCAGATTACCCAAAAGGGGAGGGAAGGCATAAAGAAACATCTCCTAAGAAAAAGAGAGGGCGTCCACCTTCCAAACCAGAAGAATTGGGGCCCTGGTGCAAAAAAGAGGCAGATGTTTATTCAAAGGGGAGGCAAAAGATCTACCTGAGGAGTACCCCACTGATGGACAATGTCCAGAAACACATCGCATTCGTGAGTCTGTGTTTTGGATCTGGTTAGAGAGTCTAGCATTATATTTTGCTCTGAGGAAATGTACACCGCCTGAAGAGTCACTTGATACTGGACAGCTAGATCCCAAACTTGAAGAGCTAGTCTGCAAAGAAAGTAAGATGGTATCCCCCCTTGCTAGCTGATGTACCACCTCACTGTGGTACTGTCTGCAAAAAATTTTGAGAGGTCCTGGAAAAAATGTGAATAAAAGGTCTGAACAGCAAATGGGAAAGTTCTCATCTCCTTGATACTGATGTGGTCTGACCTCTGATGAGGGGGCCAGAGACCCTGGACCTTAAGACCGAAAGAGGTTCCCCACCCTGTGTCTGAGGCATCTGAAAAAGTTCCTGAGAGGGGACTGAGGGCTGAAAAGGAAGTCCCTGGTTGAGAGACAGTTAATAAATTCACCACTGAAGCGCAAGCTTGAGGCATGGAAGACAGACTAGAAAATCTACAGGATGACAGTGTTGGATCCATACTGACTTTAGGAACCACTGAAGTTGCCTCATATGAAGCCTGGCTACAGGTAGCAAAGGAATGGTGGAATACATGAATTCTAGCGCCCTTAGAAAAGTACAGTTTTGTACCTACCATAAATGTAGATGTTCGAAGATCCACATTGCTGCAGTCCTTACACTCCTGTAGTCCGCGTCCCACGGCCCATTCAATATAAAGTATAATGGCTGGCTCACGGTCAGGGCGCATTAACTGACGCAGGGACGCGTCAGGGTACAAATGCATGTCATAGCCTCAGTCTTTTGTCTTTTCTTTGCCAAGGATGTCAAAAGAAGGTAAAAAAAAAGGAAAGCAAAAAAACAAGCAACAAAATAACCAACTATATAACCACTATATACAATATAATATATACAATATATACAATACCACCCAACCCCAACACACACAACCAATTTCCAATCACAGAGGGGGGAGGGGAGGGTATTGATCATTATGGTGTGGATCTTCTACAATCTACATTTATGGTAGGTACAAACTGTTACACTTTCTTCATTCTCCATTGCTGCAGAGTAGGAGGATGCAGAATCCTGTGCCAGGAGAGGTGGACTATAAGGAAGCAGGAGGAAGCCAAAAAGAGCTGCAAAAAAGCCCAAAAAAACCTTGATAATTTAATAGAATAATGCACAGAGTAATAATGCACAGAAGTATGCACAGAACTCCAAAGCAGCTGCCTAAAAAGTCCTTGCCTTGGCCTCAGCCTAGGCAATGAAGTTGCAGTGGCAGCTGTGGAATGAGGCCTAATCCCAGTGGGAACCTCCCTGCCAAACCCAATCCCAATAGAGCAATGCAAAACCCAATCCACTTAGAAATAAAACTCAATGACAGGCTTGCCCTGAGAACTGAAAAAAAAGAAACAAACAAACTCTGGAGACTTCAAAAACCCTTAGTTCTGTCCAAATACAACGTGTTCTGCCTGTGTACATCCAAAGTGTGTGTACCTTTTTCCCTTATTTTTACATTTGGTATAGAAAGTAGGCAATAGAATAGTCTGGTTTGCAAGGCATAAAGAAACCAATTGAGGCATAAAGGAAGGATTAGCTTAGTACGATACCCTATCCTTATGGAAAATCAAGAAAGGCTCAACTGCCATAAGGGCCTGTAATAGAAACCCTGGCTCAGAAAAAGCAGGCCAACAAAATAAATCCATCAAAAATTAAATATTTCAACTCTCAATCCAGGCTCCTGCAGTGTATGTAGAGTGAAATTCCAGAGTGAAATTGTCCAACCAAGTTCTTAGAGGAGCTCGGGGGGTCTTATCCTTGCCCCCTCTAAGAATTGATTTTTTGCAAAGAATGAGAAAACAATATGGTCGCAATCATAATGGAGCTGAAATTGCTGCTGCATGAACTGTAATAGAGAAAGACAAATCTTTGTCTAGTAAAACAGTATAAGATATTGAAGACCAGACACACAAATTAGGCTCAGAACATCAAATCTTTTGCTCAGACTCAAAATAAAATCTTCTTCCATTTATCCCGTGACACTTTTTTGTTACTAGGCCTTCTAGCCTAAAAAAAAATTTCAAATTGAAATAGGAAGTGGAGGCCCATTGGGGTTCGTGGAAACAGAACATGCCTGTTTGCCAGTGCAGAGAGGAAGCTTGACATTGAGCAAATGGCTGTCCTCCACAAGCTGTTAGGTGATCTAAGGGAAAGGCCATGAGGGCAAAATAGATAGACTTCTTGTCAGACCAGTGCTGTTATGTGAGGAGCTATGCTATTCAAATCATCCTTCTGGGGTCCTATCTGACTGACCTTCTTGTCTTCTTGGGAGGAGAGGAGGAGGTGGTGACATCACATGAATGCCACTCCAATTGAAAGAAGAAAGACCATCACTCAAGCTCAAGATGAACCTTTCACAACTAAGTGGCATTGATGGTTTAGTGTGAGAGCTTACAAGATCTATGTCTGGAGATCCCATGACATCAAGTCAACTTCAAATTTCTGAAATTCCCCATGATGGTTTTCCATCCATGGGGACATGAATCAACACATTCACTGAGGAAAGTTCTGGAGGGCTGTGCTCCACATTGACATCGTGAGGAAGTTGTAAGAGAGCAGGCTCCCACATTCAAAAAGGTTGTTGCTGTAGCCTGGGAGAAGAATTAAACTTGCTTGCTGCTGTATGTATGTAGACAGTTCGTTCGTCTGTGTCTGAAACAATCCTCCTGAAAGAAGGAATGCCTCCTTGAATCAACATGCAACTGGAAACTGAACATCTCCCTTCATGTTGATATTGTAGTGTGAGCTAACATTAGGTCACTTGTTTGTTTCCTTCCATTTAGATGAACAGATAAGCTTTGTCTGATTTGTCTGTCGTTAAATCTGACTTAAAGCTTTGGTTGAGAACAGGCAGTTAGGTTCGATTTGCATCTCTGAGCCACCACAAAATGACCACAAGGAATGTTTGAATGCAAATGCCGGATTTGAATGACAGCGTTGGCAGTGCTGAGTCCATACTACCTCCATACCATTGTAGTTCTCATCCTCGTATTGGCAGAAAGCACCAGAAGCTTCCTGGCCATGCTGAGTACCCACTTTTTGAGGATCTGTCTCTTTACAGTCAGCCGCAACTGAGGATTGGGGATGAAGTTTGTGATAGACTTTTGTTTTGATAGAGAAAGGCCATGTAAAGGCCAGTTTCAGTTCACACCCAGAAAGCACATGAAAAGAGAGTCTGACAGAGGGTACGTGGTCGCTCACAGAATACCATCCCATCTTGCCATCATTATCACTGGACTTTAATGACGAAGAAGCTTCCTTTCCCCCCTTCCTTTACAGCGTTATTATATCAGTTCTAATAAGGAGCTCTCTGCTACTGCATTAGTCTGATGACAAAGAAGTCAGGCCACCCTTACTTGAGAAGAATACCTGCACAGTAGATAAGCCAAAGGCAATGCCCCTAACTGATAGTGAAAACCACATCTTCTAAGTCGCAGAGAACTTCTTTCTGCAACTGAGAAGATAGTAGAAGATCCAGGTAAGCCCTTTTTTTCTTTTCAGAACTCCAAAGTTACCATCCAACGATCTTGATCCAGCAGATCAGAGTTTGATTGCACCACATTTTGAACTTGGGAATGTCCAGACAAGTGTTGAGTTTCCCCTTTTGAACATTGAGTAAACCCTGCAAGTGTCTTTGGTAGATGGAACTTCTGGCGTCCAAACTTGTGGCCCACTTTGAGCAGAGGGACGCTGTAGCCCTCTATTTCCCAACAGAGAAACCTGTTTGTGAGCCCTTTTCTTATTTGAGGAGGATGTATAACAACTTTGAAAGGAGGCAAGGTATGTCCTGGACCATTAGCCGTGCCTTTATGATTGAAAAGTGCCATCTGTCCTGGGTAAAGCAGAGTTAGGCCTCTTTGAAGAGTGCAGCTGAGTGGATAAAAACCTGCTGCCAGACGAGCAGGCCTGGCAAGGCTGCCTGTGCAGGTCATTGGGTCTGCTTTTCTAAAAAAAAGACCCTGCCAGGCCCCGAAGAGTGCAGGTCTCCATCTATTACTAGGAAAGAAAGAGCCCTGAGGATCACCCTTACCATCGTGCAGATCTACCCCCTGACTTAGGCCAATAGAGCCGATAAATGAGGCCTTAGTAGGCCAATCTTTTATAAACCCTGGACTCTGGACCTGCAAAAATCTTATCCACAACAGGACCACTTAACCTTGTCTTCCATTTTCTTTACACAAAATCAATAGGAGACCAAAGTTCAGACTCAGATTGTAAAGGAGCATCTCTTTTGAAAGCTTTTAACATGTTCAGACAAATTCTGCAGGGCCTGTCCACGTCAAAGCTAAGAACAGTCCCACTGGCAGCCACTGACAAGAAAGGCCCAGGCTAGCATCGTTCACATTGCAAAGAACAATACCTACTTACAATGCCCATGTACTAAATCTGCAATCCTTACAAAATCACTACCTACTGAAGACGCATCAACCTTAGCAGAAAATTGTACTAGGCTTGCGCTTCAAAATGTGAAACTGGCAACTGCCAGCTCCTCCAACTTGGAGCCCTAAGAAGTATAAACTTTTCCCCATCTATCCAAAACCTTAGCGATAATAGGCCCTGGCCCCAATCTCCCTGGCAGTAAATGAAACCCAAGGATGAATAGAATGAAAAAAGGTGAGTAGAGAAACTGCCTCGACAGCAGGCAGTGAAGCCAGCATGGGGATGGTCTGGAGTCCACAACCAAGAAACACATGACCCTGAGAAGGAACCAGGACTAATTTTTGGAAGTTTACTGTAAACCCCAGGCTTTGCAAGAGAAACAATACAGTGGAGGTGCTGAAGCAAGTTATTTGGGAGGAAGGTTGAAAGAGTAGGTCTCCAGATAAGGAATGATCTGAACCCCCCCTCATCCTGCAAAAAGCAATCACAAGAGCAAGGCATTTGGTTAAAATCCTTGGAGCAGTAGAAAGGCCAAAGGGCAAAAGAAAGAACTGAAATTGTCAGGAAGAAACAGAGAAACACAAAATCTTCCTGAAATGGGGATGTATTGGGATGTGAAGATAAGCATCCTTGAGATCCAGAGAGACCAAGAAGGTCTGGGGAAGAATAAGAGGAAACCGGGCCTGAAGGGACAACATCCAAAAGAGTGGGATCTTCAGAAAGGTATTGAGTTGAGACTAGTCCAAAATGGGTCTTCCAGGTGCCTTCCTTCTTAGGAACCAGAAACATTCTGGAATAAAACCCCTTCCCTTCCTGGGAAGGGAGCACAGCTTAAATGGTGCCTTGAGCCAGACGGCCCTGTAGTAGTTCTGGGAAGAAAGGAAGCTGTTCCTGAGGAGGTTGAGGGATGGCCAGAAAAGGAGGATGGGATATCCACACCATAAAGTATCCCTGATGGATGATGGCTAGAACCGAAGAGTCTTCCGTGATCCTAGACGGATTGGGAAGGGGCAGGGAAAAATGAAGAGGTAAGGGAACCTGGCTCAGGAAAGGGAGAAGCAAACAGTCAGATAGAATCTGGCTCGTCTTGAAAGGGAGGTTTCTGAAAAGTAGGAGCCTGAGTAGACTTAGGAGGAACTCGTCTAGAACCCTTCTTACCTTTCGGAGAAGGGACAGGCTTTCTGCCTAAAAAAGCAGATTTAGATGGATAATTCCTCTGAAGCTTAAGAGCAAGAGAAACAAAAATATGTTTCAATTCTTGCAAAGCCTTAATCAAATCCTGCACAGACTTAAAAAAACTCAGCAGCCACAGAACCAAGCAGGTTCTTATTGTCAAGAGGTGCTGTGACAACCCACCACTGGACTATTAATCAGGAAGCCTCAATCCTCACCACTGGCAATAGTGGGGGACGTACACTGAGAGGATGACAAGGTACACAGACCACAGTCAGTCCAGGGCTGGTTTCCCCCTTTCTCCAGATCCCCAATAAGACTCCCCACTGGCATAGCTATAGAGTTGAGATCTCCAGCTGAGTGGCCCAAGCCAAGACCTCCAGCACTCTTTGCCCAACCAGTGCTTTATGTCCCTGCCAAAATAACTGACACACACTCCGAGGTTTGATTCACACACACACACACACACACACACACACACACACACACACACACACACACACACACACACACACACACACACACACACACACAAACACCTGGGAAAGGCTGGCACAGGTTTACTAGCTATGCCCCCTTTTGCCCAGACTATAAGGTAGTTATTACTGCCACCACCCAACTCTCATCAGCTACTTTAAGGCCCTTAACAAAGGGTGCCCAATCTTACTGTGTAATATTAATATTAATACAAATGGCAGTTTGACCAAGAAAAAGGCTATTAGGAGTGGCCCACACAGTGTCATAAATAAATATGTAAGCACTCTCAGAACTTAAATATCTCTGCACAGATCAGCCACAATGAAAGGTTTAAATAAATTTAATAATAAAAGAACAAGAAAATACTCCGTATATATTCACAGTGACATCAGAGCTCAGTCACAGGAAATATTTAAACAATGTTGCAAGATGGTCTCAAATAAAGAAAAATACCTAAACTATGCTTCACTACATTCCTGACTGAATCTAAGAGAAATACCATAGCCTAGTTAGCTTACTTACAGAGCAAGGCAGATGTGGTGAATGGATCTTCTAGTTCTTATCAGGTCAAACACAGAATACAGAAGCTATCTCAGATATTACTGCTGGGATAGCTTGCAGAATGACAATTTCTGGTCATCTGACTCTATCCCAGGTGAACCCCCCCACTGCTGGAAGCTAGCAGTATTTAGCATCTACCTGTAAAAATACAGACCTCAGGTCTCTGGCAGGTGCTGGAAGGCATACCAATAGCTCTTCTTCATGCTTTCAAGACTAGTAATTACTTCACACTAAAGAAAATACAGAAAGTTCCCTAGTTTTAGACATAGCGTCTCATTGCTGCATTGAAAACAGAAATATATAATCTTTTACTGCATAGGCTATTAAGTAATTTAAATGGTAGCTATTTTTTCTGAAGTTGTGCTGAAGTTAACCTTCTGTGTTCCAGTTTCCATTGTTAAAGAATATACACTTAAACAGTTACAATAGTGCATGTACCTTTCTGCTCTATTCCAGTAGGGCATGTTGTGGTTGCAGTTGAAGCACAAGTACCTTATAAAATATCTTTTCAACACACGTCTGTACAAACCTAGTATGATATATACATGATATACAGTTCTAATACATTTGTAACACAAACATCTTATATGAATCATGTTGATATTCACAAATGACACATAATTAATTACAAAATTCCAGATAGCTGGGCTGGCAGGATCTCCTTTAATCACAGGAGCATTCAACAATTTAGCTTTAAAGTCTGGAGACAAAGCCAAGAGTAACATCTCAAAACAGAATCAAAAGCAGCAGCTCTAGATGGGGCAACAGGTACATTACAGTTACATTTAATAGAATGGCAGGCTACTTGAAAAGAACAGCTCAGTAAAGAGGGGGCAGAGGCCTTCCCTTCAAAATCGGGAAGGTTTGAGATAGCCTGAGAAGCGTGAGAAAGAAGGGATAAAACATACCTGGTCATAGGGGTTTCATAATCAGTAGCCCAAAAGGCTAAGGTGGCAGCAATATATACCTTCTTGTCCAGCCATTCCATAGCTCTAGTGTCCTTGTCTGAAGGTGGTAGTTTATTAGAAGGCAAAACCTTAGAGGGTTTGTCAGAAGAGATAGACACTACAAAAGGGTCAGAAGGACATTTGTAAAGAAACCTGCAGTCCTCAGCCACCTTATAAAATCTGTCAGGCTTCTTAGCGGCTGGACGTTGAAAATCTGGGGCCACAGAAGCTGATGAAAAGGTATCCATAAGGGCAGCCAAGACAGGAGGGACAGTAGATGCCTTAGGGGACTCCATCTCGAGGAGCTCATATCTTTTTGAACATCAGAATCTTGAGAACAGTCCCATTTAAAAAAAATCCATCGTACGAGAAAGTGTCCCCAAAGAAGAGATCTTCAAAGGGATCTTCAAAGGGAGATCTCCTCTAATACACTCTTCCTCCTCAGAGCCATAATCTAAGGGAGAAGGGATACAAGAGAACTATGTCAACGACTCTTCCCCAGAATCCAAGTCCTGCTTTCTGGGCCTCTTGAGTGGTGTAGAGGACCAAGTGGGAGCAGGTATAAAAACTCCTTGGGGATGTTTCAAGGCCATCAATGCATTAAATAACCCTTTGGTAAAATCCTGTCATTCACACTGAGAACTGGGAATTGATGCTGACAGTTTATAGTCATTAGAAGAAAACTCTATTATGGCAGTAGAACAAAAGAGCAATAAAAGAAAGTCATATGGAACAAAGGATCATTTGTTGTTAAAGTCATACTGGAGAACTGTAAAAAGGGGGAAGAATTTAAGTATGGCATGGATCACAGTGACAGACCACTTTGCAATTAAGCCATGATAAAGGACAGATTATCGCAGGGATAAAAATTCAAAGGGGGGATATTCCAGGGTGATTCTCTTGTCACCGTTGCTATTCTGCCTTGCCATTAACCTGCTTACTTAACAACTTAGGCCATGGCTACAAGTGTAAAGACTTCTCATCTTCTCTTTGTTGAGGATTTAAAACTGTATAGTTCCATCAGATGAGGGATTGAAAGCACAGGTGCAGGTTGTCAAAACTTCTTCAGATGATATAAGAATGTCATTAGGTTTTTGATAAGTGTGCAAAAGCAACCTTTAAAGCAGGAAAACTGCAGCAACAGGAAAATATTAGTTTGGGACAAGAATGTGACAAACGAACTTGAACAAGAGGGAGTGTATAAATATTTGGGAATTGATGAAAGATCAATAAAATATGACAAATTGGAATAAAACTTAGTATAATACTTTAGAAGGCAATTTAATTCTGAAAACAGAGTTGGTATCTAGGAACAAAATCCAGGCTATAAACCAATTTGCTCTTCCTGTCCTAACTTAGTTTTGGAGCGACTGACTGGCCCCAAAACGTGTCGGATAGATTAGATAGAATAACAAGAAGGATGCTTCATGCTCACCAAATGACTTATAAAAATCAGTGTATACCAAAGATTATATATTCCCTGCTCCGAAAGAGGGATTGGCCTCCTTGAAATTGATTATATGTAAAAATCTGCAATTGTAGACTCCACAGATATCTGCTGACGTCACAAAACCCAAACGTAGTGAAAGTTTTGAAAAATTAGAATAAATCTAAGATGACTTCTCTGCTTAAATTTAGCAGAAGCATATCAGCGTCAAGCAGGAATGGAAATCATACCTCTCAACCTGGAAACATCAAAAATCTGGACAAGGGCCATGAAAAATAGGTACAAATCTGTACGCTGATTAACATCTAATTTGCATACATAGTTACGTAACCCCACCCACTCTGATGGAATTGTGGGATACCAACTTTCGAACACAAACTGAAGAACAGACAACCAAAATATGGCACCGGAGTCCCCCTGCAGCTATTCCAATGTCCCATTACCTGGCTATTTCGCCTCATTTACCATAAACACTAATTTGCAGCACATCAATGGGCAAACACTAACAGACATCTGATAAACAAAGCAAAACTGTCTCACAATGAAAATAGACTTGGCATTAAAACTTCTGTGCCCTTGAAACTCACATTCATTGAAACAGCATTGAAACCTGCACCACATCCAAAGAAAATGCATCTGGCCAGTGATGGATAAAGATTACCTTTTTGTTTTCAAATCATTGGCCCCTTGCAAACAAAACAAGAAACATACAGGCATTCTTTTCTTTGATACACCTTCCTGACTTTTATTAAGTTATATTCCTTGTATAATACAGCGCAATTTAAATTTATTGTAGGAATGAACATTTTTCCAAGTAGACTGTACTGTAGGCAATGAAAGAAAATGCATGAACCAATAATTACAAAACTGCCCAGTTCAGAACATTTCCATCATAAAAGGCTACTTCCACGCCCAAACTATAAACAAAATGACAGTAGTGTAAGCCATAGGCATCTTGCACAGCTTCTAGCACTTATTTTCAATTTCAGGTTTTTTTTAGGGGGGGGGGGCAAAAGGTCAAACACCAGGGACACATTTTAAACATTGCTTGTATAATTTTGTAAAGTTGCTAGAATAAATTGTTGTGTTACCCCCATGCAAGTTACTGGCAAATGTTGAACCCAGAACACTACGTACTTTGAATATAGACTGAACCCTTATAGTTAGGCCAATATAGAAAAAAATGTATTAGCATTTCTTTAGAAACAGTACACAGAATGGCAGCAAAACCAAACATAGTTTTACAAACAAAGGAGGGGGACACAAAGGAAGAATGCAAAACACTGAGGGGAGCATTCAGCATGGAAATCCTTTAGAAGTACATGTAACTGATATCTAAGCAACTCACACTATTTCCAAAACAAATATTAATTCTGGAAATCAATAATGGACAAGGGCAACAGGTATATAACAGAGTCATTTCTACTGAAATGTTTACAACCTGATAACCTCCCTCAGAAGCAACACCAGATTTGCAGCTTAAGGTCTGCAAGCAAGTTTGCACATTTAAGGATCAGTATAATGTGGGTAGGTGATAACTTTAAGCACAGTAAACTCAACAGACGGCAGGCAGACAAGCATATCACATGCTCGCAGCCAGCCGGAAATGATGACGTGAGCTCCTTGAGCTCAATTCCGACTGGCTGGTAGTGCTGACGGAGCTGACGTCATCACGCACGTGATGACGTCAGCTCTGACAGCACGAAAATTAAAAAAATAAAAAAAACAAACGCAAAGAAATCAGAAATGAAGGGGTGTCACTCGGGAATCGTGGCACCCCTTCATTTGGACCCCAAAACTCGGAAAAAAACGAGTAATTCGGGACGGTTGGGAGGTCTGATGGAAATCAACCAGAAGTAGATAAAAATCAGGCAGCAAATGAATGTCCAAAAAGCAAAAGAAAGAATATGAGGTGAAGGACCAGATGAGAAGGCAAGAAATGTGGAAAAAGCATAAATATAGTTGCAAGTATAGAAAACTTCTGGAAGAACCTCTTGTCGATCAGGAACAAACACAGGAATGGTTAAGGAGAGGGGAATTCAAACCAAGAGATGAAAGGTTAATATTAGCAGCTCAAGATAGTGGGCTACGTACACGCTTGGTTTACAAAGTCCATTGAACATGCGGGAGAAACAGACATATGTAGATTTTGTAAAACCAAACTGGAAATGGTCGCACACCTCGTTGCTGGTTGTGACATACTAATGGCAGAAGGACTGTATAATGAAAGGCAAAATTATGTGGCAAGCCTATTGCACTGGGGATTGTGCAAACATTATGGTACTGAAGTGGCTGAAAAACGTGCCACAAAGCACCATAGAAATTGAAAACAGAAAATGATGAAATTTATATCACATGGGATCACCCATTACCAACAGTTCAAAAGACAGATGCTAGAAAACCGGATACAGTGGTCCAAGAAAAGAAGACAAAAGTAGCACTGATCATTGAAATTCCTATACCCAGTGACTACAGTGCCTTGTGTACACAGAGAGGCACAATGTCATAAAATATCAGGAACTGCAGGCAGAAAAGAGAGCAACGTGGAAGAAAATTACCCAGACAGTTCCAAAAGTAGTTGGAACAACGGGTCTTCTAAAAAATAATCTACAATCTTATTTAGATACGTTACCAATCCATGTAATCCCATACGAATTGCAGAAGGGATTGCTGGGCACACTGCGAGTGCTGCAAACAGCACTTTTGGCAGACATCAAACATTGAAATACTAATCTCATGAACTTTAATTGTACTTGACTTGGGAATGGGGTCCCTTCCAGTCATAGTATTAGAAACCCAAAAGTTTTGGAGAAATAAAAGAGAGAGATCTTTATGAGGAGAGGAAATATGCTCGGCTTTTTGTTTTTTTTTTTCTTTTGAAGGACGCCTGCCCTAAACACCCTAGGAGGCTCAGACCTTTGCCTACATTCAAACGTAGTACAAACATCCTCCCAAACAAATATCTGCAGAATTCCCCTTAGACACTCTGAAATGATCAGCTGAGGTTCCCCCTCGACATCCACAACAGACATCTGCAGTGCCTCCAATGATGTGTGAGAAATCTGATACATGCTCGTCTCCGATATGGTCACAGCAGAGGAATCAGACATAACTGGATGACCTTCAGGGCTTTCACCAGCCTTGAGAGAGATGTCCATGAAAGGTAGGACAGTAGCTGAATTAGACCAGACTCTTTTGGCCTTTTTCATGGCAGGCGGCTGAGATTCAGGACAGAATGATTCCCTGTGCCAATAATTTAAGATGTTGGTTCTCCAGGTAAATGGACAAGGAGGAGAGACAACTACGTAGGGTCTTGTGGACACACTTGGCAGATAAAACACTTTGTATGGTCGCTCAAACAGAACAGACACTACTTGTGACTATCCTTATGGGTAACCTACCTCCCACACTGACATTTTCCCTTGCTGGATGACATGTAAACCCACAAAACGGAAAAAGAATGGAAATGTAAAACTCCAACAGGGAACTTACCTGAAACATGGCTTGGTAACCAGCACAGAAGGACAATTCAGACTGACAATCAATGATGGTGTTTGGATTGGAGGCAAAGTAGTTCAGAGATATGTACATCCGTATGTCAATTTTATACCCTACACCTTGGGCAGGGCGCATATGCGTGACTTAATGGCATATATAAAATCCTAAGGCTTTGGTATACTGGTTGAATGTTTGGCTACCCTTTATAAGGAATCCCTTTAGTAAAGAATACTGCTACAGTGATATTGAAGGACATCTATAACGTAGATGTTAAAACATGTGGGCTGCAGTTCTGCAAGAAAAAGTAGCTGAAAAATTCTTGAAGTGTGTTGACTAAATTAAAACTGCTGGTTGAACTGTAATGCACAAATCAAACTTTAAGTCATTAATGTTTAGAAGGCCAGTGAATGGACTAAAGAAGTAATAGTAAGTGAAACAGTTTTTCTTGTAGTAAGTGTATTGATGTAAACTATATTCCATTTTATAGTAGCTTTTCGTAGTATGCATTCAGGGGTATTTTAAAATATTAGGCGAAAGGATTCATCAGTGACAGATGTATATGCTAAAAAAAAGAATGTGCCTTTTCTTAGTTAATGTATTCAGGCTTTACACTGTGACAGAATAAGAAAGGCTGCAAAGGAAGCATGTTAAAATTAGTATAATGTGATCTCGGGCAGATGGGGGAATATAAATGTGTAATAATCATATTATGTATACAATTAAATGACAATTTCTCTTGTTTTATAGGTTCATAGGCTATCTGCCCGAGGACATTTATAAGCCAAGCCAGAGTGCGTCAGCTTTTGCCACCCCACTGATTAATTATTGGGGCTCTGTCAAGAAGAGCCAATGAAGTGATCCCAGGGGTGTATTTTCCGTTACCTATCCATTTATCAAGGTTTCTCTTGAAGAGTGTTAGTGAGGGGCTCTGCCTAATGTAGTTAGGAATTTTATTCCAAAGCATGGGGAGTCTCTGTGACAGGAATCTGTCCCTCCAGCATGTTCTATTTACTGTTGTGACGAGGTTTAGCTCACTAGAGCGAGTGGCTCGCAGTGACTTGGATTTCTTTAGGTGGAGCATGTCCATAAATTCCGAGTTGGATAAAGGTGAATGTCCCATATTCATGATTTATGATACAGATGAGGGCTTTTAAGTAAAAATACTGGAAAAACATAAGATCATGAAAATCTTAGTACCATGAAGTATTTTTCCATTGGCAACTGCTTTTAGCTTAAAACAAGTAGCCTGCTAAATAGTGTATTATACCATGACCCCCCATTAATATTCAAAAACGTGCATGGTTGCTGATTGGTCAGCATGCACGTTGCAAATCGACTTGTACCAATGGAAAAAGGTCCGGTCGCCCGGACTTTTTCCATTAGTATAAGTCTTTTTTAAAACACTGTCTCGCTATGTTAAAAGGAGTTTAACATAGCGAGACAGGTTTAAAAAAAGCAACGGAAATCTCCATTGCTTTTTCTAAAGCTATCTCGCTATGTTAAACTCCTTTAACATAGCGAGACAGTGTGTAAAAAGCAACGGAGATCTTGCTTTCTCCGTTGCATTTTTTTTTTAAACCTGTCTCGCTATGTTAAATGGGTTTAACATAGCGAGACCGCTTTAAAATAAGCAATGGAGATCTCCGTTGCTTATTTTAAAGCTGTCTGGCTATGTTAAACCCATTTAACATAGCGAAACAGTTTGAAAAAAGCAACGGAGATCTTGCTTTCTCCGTTGCTTTTTTCAAAACTGTCTCTCTATGTTAAATGGGTTTAACATAGCGAGACAGCTTTAAAATAAGCAACTGAGATTCTCCGTTGCTTTTTTTAAAGCTGTCTTGCTATGTTAAACCCATTTAACATAGCGAAACAGTAAAAAGCAACGGAGATCTTGCTTTCTCCGTTGCTTTTGCCCACAGCTCTGATGTACTGCGTAGGCATATGCATGTGCAGTACATCAGAACTGCCGCAGAATACCAGACAGCTGCGGAAGGGCAGCAAGGAGGCATTATACAATGCCATTATTTAAGAAAAGTAATTATTTTTTTCTTAAATAATGTCATTGTATAATGGCAATAACCCACTTCTGGGTGTGGGTAATGCTGTATTTACCCACGGTTGGCTTTGTTTTGCCACTCGGGTTTCACCCTCGTGACCAAACCACACCAACAGTGGGTAAATCCAGCATTACCCACACCCAGGTGTGGGTTATTGCTATATTCTGAGTGCAATCTTCAAGGTTCAATGTAATTCGCTTTTAAAGGGTTACTGACAAGCTGTTCAGTGAAACGTGTTCTTAGTGAAATATACGAGGTAAAATGGAATTAACATCGAAAGGATACTAAAAAAACAGTTCAGTGAAAATAGAGAAATTAAATTTGAAACTGTGGGAAAAGAGTGGTTATACAAGTAGCTGTCTCACCAGCAACCTTAGTATTAAAATGCACAAGATATAATGTGCACAATTTAGTTAATTTTAAGGGTAGCAAGTATAGTTCTTCTTAAGACTAAAATTTAATGTTTACTGAAAGCATGCAAGTTATTTTGTTTATATCTAGGAGGACAACAGAAATGAGATAAAAGATGGCAATCTGTAGCATGTATATTAGCATGGTTAACCTTAGCTTCAGAAGAGGTAATAATAAAATACAGTTTTGTACCTACCATAAATGTAGATGTTCGAGTGTTGACAATGCTGCAGTCATTACACTTGGGTTATCCTGCCGTCAGGCGGACCCGCAGTCGGCCAGAGTTCCAAAGTCTTGGTCCGGCATCGGTTGCTGTCGCCTCCTCCCTGACGTCAGTGCGACAGGGGTATAAAAGATGCAGCAGACACCATTTTCTTCAGTTTTTCTTGCCCCAGATGGCAGGTGCCCCCAAATAGGTAGGCAATTCAAATTGCTAGTAAACAATACAAAGTAAAAGCAAACAACCACTTTTAGTTACCAGTAAATACTCCCCATAGGTAAAAGGGTTAGATGCCCTAGGTAAGTACCAGAAAGTAAGAGGGGAAGGAGGGAGGGTAACCTGGACTGCAGCAGTGTCGACACTTGAACATCTACATTTATGAAACTGTACTATGTTCATCGTGTTACACTACTGCAGTCATTACACTTGAGTGGAATCCCAAAGCTGAGGTAGGGAGGCTGGATCTATAAGGCATTAGGGGTGGCTATAAGGCCCTGCAGTACAGCAGTGGCAAAGCCAGCTCTGGATTTGGAGTATAAAGGCAAATGGTAATGTTTGGTGAAGGTATGCACAGAACTCCATGTTGCTGCTTCCAAAATATCCTTGGTAGGTACTCCTCTGAGGTAGGCAGTTGAAGTGGCTGTTGCCCTGGTGGAGTGAGATCTAATGCTGCTAGGTACAGGTTTCCCATGGTGGGTATAGCAGAAACGTATAGTGTCCTATCCATTTTGAAATAGTCTGCTTTGAAACGGCTTTTCCCTGTGCTCCTGCAGCATATGCTACCACTAATTGCTCAGATTTTCTGAAAGCTTTGGTTTTGTCCAAGTAGAAGCGTAACTGTCTGTGGATGTCCAAAGAATGTAGAAGTTTCTCCCCATTGTTCTGTGGTTTTAGATAAAAAGTTGGCAAGTGAATAGTTTGGTTTAGAGCCACACTTGATACCACCTTTGGCATAAACGTAGGGTTAGTTTTTAAAGACACCCTGTCCTGGTGAAAGATGAGGATTAGTGCCTGTAATTCTGAAACTCTCCTTGCTGATGTAATTGCCAGTAGCAGAGCAGTTTTCCAAGAGATGTATTTTATTTCGGCTGTGTTAGCTGGCTCAAAAGGAGGTAGAGTTAATTTTTCCAAAACAAAGTTGAGGTCCCAAGTTGGTGTAGGTGCTCTACGCAGACGTCTTATGTTTTTAGCCCCTTTGAGGTATTGTTTGAGCAAAGGATTAGAAAAAATTGGTGGATCCGTGTTGTAATGAGCAGAGATAGCCGAGGCGTGGATCTTGATGGATGAAAAAGAGAGACCCTTGTCCAACATCTCAGTTAAGTATTGCAGTATCTGAGGAATGTTTGGGGCAAGAGGGTCAAGGCTGTGCGCTTGGTTCCAGGCACAGAATCTCCTCCATTTATCCGAGTAGGCTTTCCTGGTGCTTGACCTTCTGGCCTCCAGAATGACATCCTTAACAGCTTTGGAGAGAGGCATTGCTTGCTTGACTAGGGAATTTTCCATGCAGCTAGGTTTAAGGTCTTTAGCTGGCTATGAAGTATCTGATTGTTGTGCTGTGTCAGCAACTCTGGGATTTGAGGCAAAATCCAGGGTGGTTCTTGTGCTAAGTTCTTTAAGATTGGGTACCAGTGCTGGCGTGGCCAGTCTGGTACAATCAGGATAATTTTTGGCTCTTCCTGCCTGGCTTTTATGAGTACCTTTGGAAGGAGAGGTAAAGGAGGGAAGGCGTATACTTGTAGTTTTTTCCAGCTGAATGAGAGGGCATCCACTTTCCATGCTTGTGGATGGTAGCTCCTTGTGCAGAATTTCTGTAATTGGCAGTTCTTTGGGGAAGCAAACAGATCTATGTCCGGGCTCCACCATTTTTGTGTTATCATTCTGAATATTTGTGGATTCAGTTCCCATTCGTGTGGGTCCATAATGTTTCTGCTTAGGTAGTCTGCCAGTGTGTTTTTCTCTCCTGGCAGGAATTGTGCTTGCAGATGAACTTGGTAGTTTAGAGCTGTGTTCCACAAGGTCATGGCTTATCTGCAGAGGGGGTAGGAGTGTGTGCCCCCTTGCTTGTTTATGTACCACATAACTGTAGTGTTGTCTGTCTTTAGTAGTAATTGTCCTGGATGCAGTAGGTCCTTGAAAGCTATAATAGCATTTTGTACAGCTAGCATCTCTTTTTGATTGATGTGGAGAGGTCTTTGCTCTGTGGGCCACTCGCCCTGGATACATTTTCCTGCCATGTGTGCTCCCCAGGCGTAATCCGACGCATCTGTTGTCAGTGTTTGCCTGGCTGTGGGTTGAGTGAAAGGCTGTCCCTTGTTGCGGTGGCAAGCTTGTGCCCACCATCGAAACTACTGTTGTAGGCAAGGAATTAGTGGTATAACTGTTTCCAAACTTTGACAGTGTTGAGATCATACGCTCTTTAGGTACCACTGTAGTTTCCTCATATGCAGTCTGGCATATGGAATTAGTTGTATGCAAGATGCCATGTAGCCCAAGGCCTGCAGAATTTTTCTTGCAGGGAGTTGGGTCTTTGTTGCCATTAATTGAAAAAATTGAGTCAGTTGTCCTTGCTTGTCTGGCGTGAGATAAGCCATCTGGGCATATTATATCTTGTGAGGGCACTAGTTTTGATTTCTTTTCGTTTACTGTGTACCCCAGGCAACTTAATAACTTTTTTACGTACGCCAGATGCTTTAGTAGAATGTCCTTGCTCTCTGCTTGAATCAGGCAGTCGTCCAGGTATGGATAAATTTGAATTCCTTTTTGCCTGCAAAATGCAATTACTGGTGCCAGGCACTTTGTGAAGACCCTGGGCGCAGTAGATAAGCCAAAGAGCAGTGCAGAGAATTGATAGTGCATTGAACCAGCTAGAAATCTGAGGTATCTTCTGCAGTTTTGTCTGATAGGGGCATGCAGGTATGCCTCTTTGAGGTCCAACATCACGAGCCAAGCTTTCTTGCCCAGCATGGGAAGAAGCTGCTGTAGTGTCAACATCTTATATTTCGGTACATCCAGGTAAGTGTTTAGTGTAGAAAGGTCCAGAATGGTCTCCAGGCTTTGTCCTTTCTGGGAACCAGAAAGAGTCTTGAGTAAAATCCTTGTCCTTGTTCCTGAGGTGGTACCTTTTGAATAGCTCTCATGTCCATGAGTGCTGTGATTTGTTTTTGAGCCTCTGCCCATTGATTTGGTGGCAGATTTGGCATTCATTTTAGCCTTGGAAGGGTGTGAAAATGGAACCTATAACCTTGAGATACAATGTTGAGAACCCATTTGTCTTTGGTGATGCAATGCCAGTTGTGATAGAGTGCCAGTTTTCCTCCTAAGGGAACTGCCAAGAGAGAACTGTTTGGCAGCCGTAGTGAAAAGTCATTGAGTCTGTTTTTTTATAAGGTTGAGGCCTGTCTTCTCCTTCTTTCTGGCCTGGTGTGCCCCATTGTCGAGGCCTGTAAGGGCCTTGTGTCTGACCTCTACCTCTTGGACATCTGCATCTGCCCCTTTGAGGTTTGTCTGTGACTGGAAAGGACCAATTCTTTGTTGGCAAATTTCTGCTAAAACGAGGAGGCTGAACCTGTAAGCAATCTTTCACAGTTTGCATAGATTTTGCCTTATCCTCCATCTTCTTTAATACCTCCTCTGCCTTAACTCCAAACAGCACATCCCGCTGCAAAGGTGCATCCAATAATTTGACCTTAACATGATCTGGTAATGTATGTTCCTTTAACCAAGCATGCCTTCTAATGAGAGCCTGTAACTGCTGCTCTACAGGAGGCCTCTAAGGAGTCAAACCCACATTGCAAAGTATGTTTTCCCACTTGTTCAGCAGCATGCAATAAATCCTGCATTTCTTTTAAGTTAATAGGATCTGAATCTGGAAGCATCTTTTGTTTAACTGAGACATCAAAAATTGCTGATATTTTAGCATGTGAAACTGGCAATTCAAGGCTCTCATTGCAAAAGTTGCAGACGTATATACCTTCTTTCCCCATCTGTCTAAAGCTCTGGAATCTCTGCCAGAGGGAACTGGGTTTTTTGCTGATGAGGCCTTAATCCCTTTGGGTCCCTGAGAAATAGTTTCAGGGTCAGCAACAGGGCTTTTGTACAGAAATTTGTGAGAGTCAGGGACTCTAATATTTATCAGGTTTAACTGGGGCTGGGGGTAAGGAGTCAGGGTTCAAACTGGATTCAGTGTACACATCATCCACAATGTCTAAAACTGGAGGGATAGCAAGGGGTCGGTGTTGAGGCAATAAAAGGAAGTCTCTGAGCCTTTTCTTGGATTCCGAGTAATCCTGACCTTCCCAATGGAAATGCTCCCTCATGGTATGTATGTAAGGTCTCCCCCCAAAGGAGTAATCCTCAGGCAGAGAGGCTGATGGAATTGATTCCTCAGCATCAGAATCCTCATAAGGGGGTAAAGAATATCCTAGGTCCGAGGAAGAGTCTGAGGAAATGGACACCTGGTCAGAAGATTCATAGTCTGCATCCTGTCTGGGCCTTTTATCAGGAGGGGGATGGGACCCCCTGATCAGGGTGATTAGGTCCTCGGCCATTTTTAGCATTTGTTTCTTCGGCATGGAAGCCTGTCCTGGAGAGAGTTGTGTCTGATTCTTTGCTTTTAAGGGGGGCTTAGACTTAACAGAGGGTTTAATGGTTAACTGGGTAGGTCTGAAAACACCCTCTGTAACTGTGGATTGCTCAGCTACTTCGATTCCCTCTGTAGGTTTAGGATCGGTAAACTGAAGGCCTAGTGCGTCCGAAGGCCCAGCCAGCTCCACGTGGGTCAGATGCGGTCTGTGGAAGCGGTCGTCAGGGGCTGCGTAGGCGCCTCGCTGAAAACCGGAGAACAGGTGACCGGCCTAGAAGATGCCTCATCAGTTTTGGGCCTCGGATGCCTGTCCTTGTCCTTGCGCTTTTTATGCATTGTGGTTGTCGGAATTTCCGACGGCATGGTGTAATTGAATTTTCTACCAAAATAATGTCGGGCAAAATCAAACAGACGTTTAATAGTGCGCTTGTTAAACCTAGCACAAAACCGACAACCAGTGACGTCGTGGTCAGGGCCTAGGCATGGAATACAATAGGAGTGGAAATCCTTATGAGGTATTTGCTTCCCACAAGAAATACAGTTATTAACTTTTACTGACATCGGTCTGAGGCAAGAAAAAGTTTCCCCAACGGGGTACTTAGCTTTTTTAGAAGACTTCAGTTCTGGATTCGGAATGAAAATCTCAGGAGTCTGCCAACCAGCACTTGCGAACTGCTTCTGCTTCGGGCACCGCGTGGCAAGAAAGACTGAAGAAAATGGCGTTGGCTGCATCTTATATACCCCTGTCGCACTGACGTCAGGGAGGAGGCGACAGCAACCGACGCCGGACCAAGACTTTGGAACTCTGGCTGAGTGCGGGACTGCCTGATGGCAGGATAACCCATGTGTAATGACTGCAGCAGTGTAACACGATGAACATCTGCAACTGCCTATCCAAGGCAACAGCTCCTATTTACATGGGCAGGTTTTCTTTTTGGGGAGTGTATACAGTTTTGAGCATTTGTTGCAAGTTAAAAGGAAATTTGTTTTGAAAATTGATTTACATTTTTGTTTCTTGTGTACTTCTACTAAAGCATGTGGTCTGTGAAAATGTAAAATGGCTTCAAATAAAGATAGAACAAATGGCTACATTCAAGACCAGTCTGAAAATCAGAGTGTAGATGCAAACTGCCATATGAAATGCATATTCAAAACTAACTATGCATAATACGTGGAAGTGCGAATACATATATTCTCAGAAAGGCTGTTTTGTCAATATTAGCAAAGAATATAAAAAGCATAACAGGTGCATACAAAGAAGTTTAAGGTACAAATAATAATGCTACAGGAGATACATTTAGACAGAAAAGTGTGTGTGTATTTGACAAGTCGCCTGGTGAAAATTGAAAGGGGGATTAAAATTGATGGTATTTCTTGAAAGGAGACTGGGGGAGAGGTTTAGAATTGAATTTGTCTGCCTGTAGCTTTGCTATATCTTCTGACATAGTGTAGATGGCTCCATTAACGATCAGCTTTGCAAACAATTGTGCAATGCCTTTGAGATTGAGGACATACCTAAAGAATGCCTCTTGGCTGTCCTTGGCCTGGGCAGTCAGATTTGCCTCAAATTTGACTTTAGTAGATTTTATTTGTCCTTTGAGTGGTTTGTTCAGTTTGATGAAGGTGCTTTTATGATTTGCTTCCTTCTGTTATACAGCCTATTGATGATGTGATTCTACAAGGGTAGCTTGTATTCAGAGTTAGGTCTGTACTTTTACAGGTGGGTAGAACCGCCTCTATGCAGTTATTAACATGCTTGTATAGGGTTTCTCTGAAAACGTTTCACATATGGAACAGCACTGTCAGAATTTAGCAGGGCTTGAAATTTTGCCAGATTATCACATAATAGTAGAAAGTTAACCTTAAGAGTAGTTCCTGAACAGTCTAGGGTTAGCTGGGCTTCCATGTTTTATTTTTACTTCAAAAGGAGATCATTTTGTGGTCTGACCTCACCACAGACAATACTACACTAATGTATTTGCTCTTTCCCATATTGGCGAGGAACAGCTTCTCCTGTAGTAGGCATTCTAATTGAAATGCAGTATTCTCCTGCTGTTACACGTAGCTCAGGCTGGTTCTGTTCAGCCTGCTTAACTACTGCAGTTGCTGACATTTCTGCTCTGGACATTCTTCTGGGAAAAGAAGTCTCTCCACCATTCTAGCTCACTCATTGTCTACTTCAGAATGATCCTCTTCAGTCTCTATGAAGGTGTTGGTCCCAGTGAAGAGGATGACTTAATATAGGTGAGAAACAGTGCAAAACTTTAATCTGTATAACTTGAAAATCTTTCATTAGATGGATGGCAAGAAACATCTTGTGTCTGGACTGAAATCTAGTTTATATTACCTTCATGTGCTATCTTGTTTGTGGAAATAGAACCCACTGTTACAAGGCATATGTGGCAAAATGGATAATAATCCATCAATGAGTCTCGTTATACATTGTAGAGGATGGTGAGTACTTTTTGTGGGCAAGGTCTTTATTAAATTCCTCTTCAGGTATGCAAGTATATTCAGAAAACATGACCCAAAACCTAGTAGGTTTCCCAGCATCTTCCTTTTCAGGAAAACTAACTGATTTTTTGCAGCCTGTCAACAACTTCACTCTCAACTGTTGATGCCTGTCAAGACAAATCACTTCCTTGGGATCAAGTTTCTTTACAGCGGTGGTGGTGCTGTGGAAGCGCTGTCGCCTCATAGCAAGACGTTGTCCCGTTCGATTCTCAGCTAGAGCATCTTCTGTGTGGAGGCATACGTGAATGGGGCGTGCCTTCGTTGAAAGTTGTGCATCAGGGCTGGTAACCCGGTAAGTAAAAATCCACTTTCAATCATTAGCGGACTGGAGTTCCACTGTGGCGACCCCTAACCGGGAAAAGCCGAAAGACACAAACACAAACAAACTGCTGATGTATTAGCATTTAAGCCACTGCCATCCCCATGCATTCAACCTTCACTACTGACTTAACTCACTACATCCGGGTGATACCTCCAGATGCATCTGCAGTTAACTACTTCTGACACCTCTAGGTGTCAAATACTGCTTGCACACATTTGCATCAATAATTCTAAAACCATGTGTATATATGTACAAGGTTTTGCATTTCATCTTAAAGCTTACACAATAGCAAACTCAACTACATCAATATGTAATCTCTGTTTAGTGCAAGTAAAGAGATTAACTGCTTTTATGACTAACTTATATAGATATAATTGTCACATTTTTTCTAAATATCTCAACAACCAAGTAAAGACAGAACTCCTTAGCCTCGTATGAAAGCTCTCACCTAGATGAACAAAATGCTGCTGATAGTATGTGTGTAACTTGAGTGCTTGTTGAGATATTGTAAGTCGTTTACTGTACATTATAAATGTAATGGTTACTGTGACTTATAAATTTCAGTTTAAGACCTAGAACCTAAAGAATACTACCATTAAAAAAATAGTTTGTGCTAAAGTGCGTGCCATTTATGCTACTTTCATAACCTCTGTGGTTCTAGAGATATGATTCTGTCAAAAGGCTTAGGATCCACCCATTGGAAGTTACTGTGCAAACTTCCTGAGCTCACTGGAGTGAATGAGTAAATCATTCAGCATAATATCTCTACTTACCGCAACACTACACAGGGCATATCCATCTGTCAGTCTAGATTTTCCAGGATTATGCTACTATATAATATCTCACCAGTCTAAACAGCTTGCTAATCTACAATACAACAAGGATACACACACACATTATATATATATATATATATATATATATATATATATACACACACACACACAGATACACATACATATACATACATACACAAGCACATACATACTTTTTCTTTTTTGACTGATGAGCAGGCAAAAAAAAAAAAAAGCATAAAGTCACTTTTACGCTTTTAAATGTACATCATATATGAGCTGGTAATCTGTACATCTTTCATAGGTGCTGACAGCTGACAGAAACAGTCCATAGCAATTGTTTCAATACTATGGAAATAATCTGTTAACGGAGGAATGGATCAATGCTCTAAGCTGTTTGGATCATACAATTTTTTTTTTTCTTTTTTGGTGAGAAATCTTTAAAGCCAGAGTTATAAAGCCCCATCATTATTTCTCAGAAAGAATGAGCATTAGGCTAATCAGAAGGCAGACGCTGAGGATACTCAGTGTCATAATCAAAATGGAATTGAACCTGTGCTATACAGAAATCTCCGTCAAAATAAGGCAAAGAAAGCAATATTCTTTTTTCTTTGAGGAAATACATATGAAAGTGTATGTTGACACTAATCTGATGAATAATGCTGGCAACATCAAAAATCATCTCTAAGTTATCTACACAGGTCAAGCATGTCTGAGGCCCAATGCCACTATTTCTTGGACATATGCCTGAGCAGATTCCTTGCTTTAAAATAATATTGCGCAATTTGGAGAAATATGCCACAGTGTTTCCACTTATGGTTTAGCTACAGTGGCATCAAGAAGAACATAAATATCACATAAAAGGTGGAGGTGCTACTTCTCCCACAATTGTGGTTACTGTGGAAACTTCAGGAGAGACAGAGAAAGAAAAATATACAAATTGGAACTCATTTCCTGTGTAGAACACACTACTGTAATTCAGGACAAAGCAGAATTGGGAATGCAACAGAGGTTGGCGTCATTCATTTAAAATTTCTTGTTATCAAATGAATTCCCTGAGGTTCATTACCCTGAACCAGGAGGGTTGTGGACTAACTGGCTCGAGTCAGGTGTTAGAAGAGGATATCAATTATTTGGACCACATGGATTAACTTTCTCTTGTCAACAAATTTTGGCAGACATATAGGCTCTTCTATAAATATCTGCAAATTAGGCATTTAATTCAGGCTAAGGAGTGGCAGAAATCAGATCAGATTATTTTACAAAGCAGCCTGGCAAAATTTGTATCAGAGCAACTGACACAGATGGGTCCCAAATTAATATGAAGAAATGTTTTTGGTGTGTAGAGGAGCTTAAACCACCCTCATTCTGGTGAAGGTGAAAAATGAAACTAGACAGACACAGGAAGAAAAGCAAAAACAGTAGGTATTAGTGGCTTTCAAAAGCAGCTTGGGCTCAAGCTCAATGGTCAATTTATAGGTGGAAGATAAATTCAGTGATTTTCTTTCTATAAACTGCAAATACCGTCACATATGTCCCCCACTTCATCCCCACTGTGTTGCTGATATGAGAGGTCTCGGAGTTTTGGAACTTGTCAACAAGTTTTCTGGTCCTGTGATACACAGGAAGCTTAATGGTCAAGGACAGAATCTATACTACAAAAGAACTGGGGTTATGAATTAACTATAAAAAAGTTTCTGTGTATAGTGAATCTGTCTTCATGTATATCTAAAATGGAAAAATCATAAATGAGATTCTTGTTAACAGTACAAAACTGCATAATGTAAATGGAAATTAGCACTACCATCCTTCCAGGAGTAGAAAAATTAAGTAGACTCAGAAATTAATGGACCTCTCAACCCGACTACAGTTAGGGAAAGTTTAATACAAAAACTGAAATGAGTTAAATTACATGCGTGAACTGACTCTCACTGTAGTGCTTAGCCATTTTTATCTTTATTTACTATATTTTCCGACAGTGGTGCTGCCTAAATTAGTGGTTTAATTTCCCTGTGTGATCTGTTGTCTATCATCACTGTGCAGTGAAGAGATGGATGACTATTCACAGGCAAGGAAGGATGGAGGGAGAGAGATATACATGAATAGTTTTATTGGGGTCTCAGTTTGCAAAGAAATTACCTTAGAGTAAAAAGGTCTTTTTGGCAATTTTACTGTTTATATTTGCACAATTCCATGTACTGTTTACACTATGTATCAAACAATGTGTGAGTGATTACATACTTTTAATAAATAGGAAAAAAACACTGTTTTGCAAGCATAAGCTTGACTTTCACTGATAAAGGAACACATGCTACTTTCTCTTCTTTCAAGGTTCACAGGGTCACAGATTACTAGGCTAATGGCTTAACAGCCATTACAAGCCTAGCCAATATAACATTTTACCCAATATAAGACCCTTATGGGCAAGAGGACGCATGGGTTTGTGCCTACTCCTTGAGTATCTTACAGGCTGCCCCTGTCCATAAGGGACATGTGCACTACACCCCAGGGTGTGAATTTGCAATTCCCCATCCATTGACCCAAATGAGTTTGAAGAGGGTCAGGGAAGGGCTCTGCTTGATATGAATAGGAAGCTTCTTCCACAGAAGATGCAACCTCTGAGACACATCTGTCTCAAGGTTTGAGTGGTGGTGGTAAAGCGTCATTTTCTATAAGCATTTTTTTTATCCTTTTTCTATCTTAAAGAAAGCAATAAATCTGGCAGACTCTATACACATAATACATTTCCTCTTCCTCAAAAGAGATTACAAACTACTGGACAAGTATTTTTTTCTGTAACCTTTACCAGTGTGGAGGATTTAGACTTTGTATTTATTATTACTTTTACAGTTATTATTCATGGCTTCACAGCGGACATCTGTGAACCTTCCTCTTTTGATAGCCTGCAAGGGCGTTTCTCAATTACCTTTTGATAGTGCTGTAACTTTTTAGTCTATTTTCCTTGTTTTTTTTCTTTTGTTTATATTCTCTCCTTTTTTTAAGCTTCACTTAAAGTCCCCACCCCCTTTTCAAAAGCTGTTTTTCTAAACTATTAAGTGTTATACAAGAATATCACTTGTAACAATGCTGAAGTGTTCTCAACAGTTTGAATCACAAGCCACACTTAAATTGAAAGCAATATATGTTCATAGGCATTTATTAGGCTACCAACCAAAAGGCCTTTATTAGCCTGGTCATGCATCGCAAATCTCTTACAAGTTTTGGTACACCAAGTGTAAAGCAGGGTCTTAAGAGACTAAACATAAACATTTACAGGCTGCCTCTGCCCATTAGAGACATAGGTGCCAAACTAGGGATGACTTTCCTGTTCTCCATCCAATTGCCCAAGTTACACTTGAAATTAGTTAGGGAGGAACTCTGCTCTACATGAATGGGGAGTCTGTTCCAAAGAATAGGTAGTTTATGGGATACATACATGCCTCCCCAGATAACTTCTTAAGAAAAATTTGTCAACTGCACCCACACATTTAGCCACTTTTGCTGTGGATGTTACTGCCTTGAGAAAATTCACCACATGACAAAAATAAATTCTTTTTTGACATGTGGGAAAAAAGTAAATCCATAAATAATAATTTACTTGAGAGTCAAACATGTGTCAAAGAGGTGAGATGAAATCAAGCCAGGTAAAAGACTATGTCAGTGAATTGAAGCTCATTTGTTTAATTGAGGCAAGTCCTTCCACAGAAAAGTATCGTTGGATCATAAAGAAATCTGTAATCAACTTGGTTCCATGACAGAGAGATTTTTAGCACGGACTATACCGTAGATGGCATGGATTCAGGTACTTGAGGAGATAGTTAGGTAAGAAAGAGAGGGCAGTGCCACTCCAGCCTTTACTGTGGGAGGTGTTGGCAGATTTTACTATAAGATCTCTACCATGGAGATGGCCCAAGACTGTAGCACATGCAGCAAGGCACTCTGGGGAATGACAGCTTTCCTGCATGTTACGTAGGCTCAGTGGTTAGATCGACACCTTTTCAAATGTTAAAACTGAGACATTTAATATGAAAACATTGTTACTGGCATGGTGCCTTAGTCTGTGGTGGGACTGACTTAATGGCAGCACTGCGACTTCTGCTCTAGGATTTGTGCTTCAATACTTTACAGCTATTTATATTCCAGTTTTGCTGCTGCAGTCTTGTATTCTGCCTTTATGAGTGCCATTACTGAGGAATGTCTCCTTAGTCATGTGCCTGACCACACATATGCAACAGCTGAACAACAAGAAGGTTCTTTACCAGCAGAATCCAGGGTATAAACACATTGTCCTACACAGATCGCCTTAAAGCCTTATCTCTATACTTGGTCTCCTACAGGTTATTGAGAGGTGATCTAGGCCTGGCATACAATGTATCCTTGGATCCAGCTCTGATGGACGTTTTGCACATCCACAAACTGAACAGCATTAGAACTACTAGATACAAGGTTTTAAAGTTTGCTTGCTACATAAGTAGGCAAGTTGGCGAGACAGATGTGTCACAGAATTCCCATGCACTAGAACAAGCTCCCCATCCAACTGAAGCGTATTTAAGCGTAACCTTGACCAACAGATGAGATATCAGAAATTCATTCATTCAGTGTGCATCCTCCATGTCTCTGATAGACAGTAACTATGCCCAAACAAAAATAGCATCCCCCCCCAATAACCTTTAGAAATATCCAAACATAATCTGCTTAGTAAATGCCATTATACATAGGAACAAAACAGGGTTGGGTTGCCTGGCTAGGCTTATAAAAGGACCTGGTGTCTTACACTAGCTTCATAGGTATATACTAGTAGACTATGAACATGAGATCTTGCAGGACAAATCATACTCCCAACCAGTGAAAATAACTCATCTTCACTTCTTTGTCAAATATAAAAGCTCCCTGCTGTAGAATTTGAGATGTTCCTGCTGTTAGATATAACATTAAGGTGCTTGCACAGAATATTACCGAATATTTAAGATATTTTTTGTCATAAAATTTCAGGGCATTTGCATTGTCCCGATCAGGGACAGTCTTGCAGGAAAAAGGGAGAAGGTAGTAACCCACTTAATGGTTGCGCAGAAATATCCATTCATAAGGAGTCCAGAACACAGGACTCTGCACATATTTTCTTGGTTTTGGGGGGGGGGGGGGGGTTAAAATCATAAAAAATGACACTACAGTTAAAAATCTAAGAAAAAGAAAAGACAAAAGTAAACTTTGGTCAGTGTGCATCTACCAAGGTCAGAACAGCATATTCTGTAGCCCATCTAATTCTAAAGGGCTAGTTTAGGCAGTCCAGGGAGCTCAACATACCACTTTATATCTCACTGAGCTGATATATTGTTGAATACAAGGCTGTGCTCTACATTCTTCACAAAAGCCATCTCGAAGAACATTAAAAGGTACAGGATTCGGGTCTATATTACGTGATCGAATGGTCAAATATTCGAACACGTAATAGTCGACCCACCACAATGTCGGTCGACGGAAAATAAAAAAAGAAAAACCCAAACAAACAAACCATTTAAACACTCTACAAAGGGGAGCAAGCCCCCCTGCACCACCACACTCCCCGCTACTTAAATATGCCAACTCCAAGATTGCACTACAAAACTTCCATTATCTGCACTGTGCGGAGATCTCCAATGAACCGTTCGACATTGTGGCGGTTCGATTACGGGCCAACTATTACATGTTCGAATATGTGACCATTCGATCATGCAATATAGACCCCAGGATTCCAGCCTTCAAAGGCGATGCAACTCAGCTGGATATAAAAGGGTAGCAGAAGGTCCCAGATATGAGCTTCACATTAAAATCAGAAGTTGTCATTCATTAACTTCCTTCAAAAGCAATCTAGACAGTATACAGGAAACAGAAGGTACCAAGACTAGGTTACAGTAATCAAGCAATTTGAAGAGCAGTTGGTTACAAGCTTGACAACTAAACCTAAAGATTTATAACAAAATACTTAACCCAGTGAATGACTGCTATGGTTCCCCTGATTTCACCTCTCTCAATAGCCAGAAAAGAACGGACTCTTGATGGTTATAACAAAATAATGCCCACAAATTAAAATAAACAATAATAAATGTCTGCACCTTATAAAACACAAGAAAACTTGATATTTACATTGGAAAGGAAATAAAGAAAAACACCAAACTGTTTCAAATTTCATTTGAACTCACTCAGTATAACAGAACTCCGGGGCACAGACTCACCCATTACACTTCTTTTTCTGTACTGCAAACAGAGCAAATGATCACAAAGCTGCACAAAATATACCGTCAGCTTCACCTAAAGTTTTCAAAATACAACACAGCAATCTAGTGTAAAACAAGGGTTCCAGTACAGGTAAAAATATTTTCAATGGGGCTTTTTTGTTAGCAAAAGTCCATGCTACTGAATTCTCCACAAATTAAGTATTTCTTAGATGCATACCTTAGTAAAAGTGACAGGAATGCTTGCATCCAGCTGTATGTGATCGGCAAGTTCAGTGAACTGCTGCTGCTGTTTCTGCAGTGTTTCCAGAAGCCTAGTGATCTCCTGTTTTGCTAGTACCACACGACAGTCATCCTGATGAGAAACAGTAAAAGGACAAATAAATTAACTTTATAGCCATGGGTAGAGTGGATAAGCCATGTGGTCCTTATTTGCCATCAAAATCTTTATCACTCTATTTTACCATCATGGTTGCATGCAAGTGCCTACATCTGCTTTAAAATACAGTTTCCTTTAAACACGACTTTTACTGCTGCAGGGACCTGCAAACATATACAACAGTGAGCACTGGCCAGAGCAGGCAATTTACTGGGGTAAAACAAAACACTGAAAATGAACCACAGTAAAGCGAAGTGAAACAATTGCCAAAAATAATTTAAATGTTTCAAAATGCATTACATGTGTAACAGAAGTACCTGAAATGCTGCTGTCTCCTTCACAGTCAGCATTCTAATACCATTGTATTGCTACAGAAATCAAAGTACTTACACAGCACAATCACTGGAATTCTTAAGCAAAATAAAGTACAGTTGTAGTAAGTGTACTTACAACAGCAGTAGGTCTATCAGGAATAGATACTAACAGTAAATCATACAACCGATGCTATCCTCCGCCCTACCTTGCGTACTCTGTCCCTATGAAGATAACCACATACAGGGTCATAGGAGGTTATTAGGCTAATGGCGCTAAGGATTTTATAAGCCTAGGCATGTAAAAAACCCTGAGTACCCTAGTTAATCATAGTTAGATGATCATGGTTTGCAGAGTGATGCTATGATCAGCACCAAGTGCTCTTGTCCATGAGAGCCACAGGTGCCACTCCCAGGATGAATTTGCAGTTTACCATCCAACTATCAAGGTTGCGCTTATACAGGGTCATTGAGCAGCTCTGCTTCACATGAAGTGAGAGCTTATTCCAGAGGAGCAGTAATCTCTGGGAGACACATCTGTCTCTTGCACAAGTTCCATTAATGTCACAGGCTAGGCCTGAGCAAATGACTCTTGTCCCACTTGATTTGCAGATGTGCAGTATATCCATTAGGTCAGGGTCAGAGACTGCTCTGTAGTCCAGGCACAGGTCACCTCTCAGCAGCATGCATGATAGAGTACAGTGACAGGGCTTTCAGTCTTTCCATGTAGATCATATCTTGGAGGCCCTGAGTTCTCTTGGTTAGAAACGTCTGTGGTCTTTTCCAGCTGCTGCAGATGTCTGGTGAGGTACATACAGAAGGAAATATTGTACTCAAATCAGTTGTCTGATAAGGGCCGAGTAGAGCGGAGTTATGATTTCCATGGTCTTGAATGAAATGCCCTTATTTATGAGATGGGCAGTGTAGACGGCTTTCCTTACTACCGTGGACACATGGTGATCGTAGTTTAGATTGCTTTCAACTTGCATTCTCAAGTCTCGCATCACTGTGTTCGATCTTAGAGGGGAGGTATTTACATTGTAAATAGCAGGGCTACTTCTTTGCCAAAGGGGATGATGAGGCATTTTTTGTGTTTAGTTTCAGTCCATGGTTCTGGCACCAATCATTTGTTTTTGTCAGTCCCTTCTAATTTGTTGACATAGTTGGGGCACCTCTGTGCACCCAGTTTACAGCAGTCTGCAAATTAGTAAGCCACATGCTGTCTACTTTTAACTGGACTTCAGAAAAATAAATTCTAAACAGTAGTGGGCCCAATACAGATCCTAGTGGTTCACCACTGGTAACAGGTCTGCTGGTGGAAGTGGATTCCCAGCTTTACAGTGTGCATTCTGTGAGCCAGTTTGTTACCCATTCAGTGATGGATGGATTAATACCTAGCTGGGAGAGTTTCCCTATGATCCCCGAGTGGGGAATTGTGTCACATGCCCTGGCTAAATTAAGACAGACAGTATGTACTGCTTTACACTCATTCAGGGCTTTGGTGACTTTCTCAAAGAAGGTTACCAGGTTTAATAAATAAGAGCTACCCTTAACGAAACCAAACTGGGTTGGATCAAGAATTTGAAAGTTGCCTATGTCCTGGTTGATAAGGTCCATGATGATTCTTTCCATGGCTTTGCAGATATGGCTGGTCAGGTTCTAAAGTAACCATGGTCAGCTTGTGGACCCCTTTGTACAAGGGGATTACTGTTTCTGTTCTCCACTCCTGCAGCACAAAACCAGTGCTCAGACTGTGGTTAGAGAGACAGCCAAGTGGTTCCGCTAGGTCTTATTTTAGATTGTTCAGTATACAGCCTGGGATGTTATCTGGTCCCACAGAGGCCATAGCTTTGGCCTTGGAGAGGACTTGAAAGCGAGCGGTTCTTTAGAGATATTCAGTAGAAGACAGTTATCAGTAATTCTATGGGGTATGGCTGGTGGGGAAAGGGGGTGAAACTGTCGCCAAATCTGTCAGCTAGCAGGCTGGCAATTTCTTCAGGTTCATTGTGAGTGGTGTCATGTGTCACCCACTATAAGTTCAGCACACAGCTGGGAATTCTCTTTGAGGTTTTGGACATAGTTAAACAATGCTTTATGATTGTCTCCAACTAGTCTAGCCAGTCTAATCTCGTAAATTTAGAGGAATTTACTAGGTTTCCAATTTGCTTGTTTAGGCTGTGTACAGTAATCTTCTTTTGCTGTGTACATTCCTTCTTAGATATCAGTTTTTTTCTTTTGTTATATAACTTATTTATACTTGCAATCCACAAGGGTGGTTTGTTTTTACAAGAGAACCTGGTTTTGGTCCTGTCAGGTACAGCAGAGTCAATATATTTGCTTAAGTGGCTATACAGGGCATTTATGTACTTTTCTGCATAGGAGTCATGTTTGCCTGTGTTAGCAGGGGCTTTGAAACCATTTATACCATTGCTTAAGAGGTCACAGCTTGCTTTGCAGACGGTTATTTTATTTTTGCTCTTATTGGGGTGTCAGATCTGATCTTTACTTCAAATGAGACAGATTTAACTAGGGAGGGCAGCACACTGGGAGTAGTGCAGTAACCCCCCCCACGTTGGCAAGTACTAGCTCTAGGACATTTGAGCCCCTTGTGGGAGTGCAGACAGACTAAAATGCACTGGAAAAGTTAAAGTTCAGGAACCTCAGTGCAATCATGTTTGTGTTCATGTTAAGTTGCCCAATCAATGGCTGGATAGTGAAGTCATGATCAAGGAGTATGGCTGTATATTGAATGTTTCAATCAAGTCCAGGTAGGCGGTGTGTTTCTCCTGGTTCATGGTGGGGGACCTTTAGCTAGCTATGATGTGGTAGGGTATTTTACCTACAGTTATTTGGTACCTGGAGAATCTCAAGAGAGTTGTACATTTTCACCAGTTGCGAGGTATATTTGGGTTTAATGAAAATGGATACACCTCCACCTCTGGTTCTATCACACTTGTTTTGGGGTCTGAACATGTGGAAGGCTGTCTGGAGTACTCTCTGTGGCCTTGAATCAAGTCTCAGTGACTGCACAAATGTCAGCATCTTCCAGGGAGTGCAGGTTACTCTTTAGGCTCCTAGCATTAAGCAGCATGACCTTGAGTTTGCCTCTAGACTTTTTTTCAACTTCGGAAGCTTTGTTGTTTTGACATACCCTAAAAAAGGCTCTATGGGGGAGACAAGCATCTTTGCTAATATTCTAAAGCCTTGAGGAGAAAGGTGAAGGCCATCTCTGGTGAAGCAACATGATTTGGCAAGCTATCTTTCCAGGCTAACAAATACTGATACCCTTAGAGTGACACCAGAAGCCAAGCCAGTTGTTGACATCAATCAGTTTTTGTCTGTACTGTGGCATCATTCTAGTAGAAGGTAAAATGCTTAGAGCTAGAGACATACCTGCCTGGCACACAATCTTAGAGCTCTATCATGTTTCTCTTCATATAGCCAGAGAGGTACGCCTGAAGTCATTCACTCCAACATGTACTGTGACGGAGTCATACTGGTAAATGCTGCTGAGTGACTTGAGTCAGTGCGTGACTTTGCAGATCCTAGCTCCCAACAGGCAGCTGACAGTGACCTTCTCTTTGTCTAGCCTGGTGACAAGGGACGGCTATTTATCTCACTATTGAGTCGCCTATGACTAGGATATTGAGTTTTGAAGTGTTCTGCTTTAGGGGCTTGATTGCTGAGACTGTTACATGTGTTGTGTGTGCTGGTGGATTGTTTGTACTTGGGAAGTCTCTGGTCTTTTGCTAGACTTTTGGCGAGTACCTACGCGTACATGGGTTTGTGTATCTTGACTTTATCTTGTGTAAGAGGAGAGGTGTGTGAGCAGACAATCTTTTTTATGCCTTGTTTACAGTCATGTGAGAAGACTGATTCAAGTTTCATGATATAGTGACATCTCTCACATACTGTATTTGTTTGCATTAGGAGCAAGTGGTTGTCTGTGTACACTGCCTAAGGATGCCCACGTTGATCAGGCCGGCTTGAGAAATATTGGGAAAATTACTTTTAGCAGCAGGTAATTCCTGGCTTGTGGTAGGGCAGAAGCTATTATTCCGGGATTAGCAAAGGCACTTAAATCTATACAGGATTAGCGAAGATTGTGGGGCAACACTTGTCAGTGCTTAGCGTACATGCCTACAGTGCACAACAGTGATGCCCGAAGAACAGTAGGGAAGCCTGACAGGGTTTAACTGAGTGACATTTAGGGAAAAAGTGATCCTAGGCATTTGTGTCTATACAAGGCTCAGCTAACCCCTGTTAAATGGTGTGCAGCTGCGTGCAAACACAGGGCTTCAATACAAGAGAATTTGAACAGTTCTAAAAAAGGAATCTACAAATAGAAAAGCCCCTCACAGAGCCTTTTATTTCAGCAAACCCCAACTCAGATGGGTTCTGACCTACACACTTCTGGCACAAGGGTGCAGGGAGGCCCTCAATGTAAGATAGTTGTTTTTAGTGCTCAAGTGGTGCCAAACTGTCTAGATTTAGCACGTTTGGATATAGCCTATGCTACTTAAGGCAGAAAAAGTAAATACACAAAGGGTAATGTGAATCAGTCACAGCAGTAATCCAAAGACAGTCACATATAAATGCCAGGTTTGCTGGGAGCACTCTCCAGTTCTTTTGAGCTTCTATGAATATAAGGACTTCTTGATTAATAATACATTTAAGTTAAAAGTAACACAACACCATTAGTCTTAAAACCAGGAATACAGCTACAGAAACATTTAAGCTACAGACCCTTTTCTTGGGGTGGGGGGGGGGGTAGCCTTACTGTTACAGTGTCCTCTCTTCAAAAGTCTACTGTTGTGGAAAATATACTTACCCATATAAATCCACTATCACATACAGGGAAGGTCACTATCACAGTAAATTAGAAGATTTAGACAGAATCTCAAGCAGTACCATATTTTCCTGGGAGGTAAAAACAAATGCAGTAATATTACAGACTGTACAATGCTAGCTCATTAGTATCCAAAAATGTGCACAATGATTGGTCATCTCAACCAAAGCACCCATTATAAAACAGAGCATATACCAAAAGAAAAAGCCTGGCTACTGAATTCTGACTGGACTTTCTTCTATATGCTAAAGGTTTTGCAGTTTTCTTGAGCTGAGAGGTTGAGTTAAGTACAAAGGGCAGAGTAAATACAAGGAAAATCAGGCACTTTATGCAAAACTAAAGAAACGTTCCTGATTTTCCTTGTAATTTTCACCTGTGTCTTTCATACCTTTAAACTGTCTGGATTTCTCAGTTGGGGGGAAAAAAGAAGCAACAGAGATCTTCTTTTCTCCATTGCTTGCTTTCCAAAGCACGGATGTACCATGTAACACTACGATTGTTAAGTCCCATATGCATGCACAGTACATCAACAAAGCCAACAGAACGGGGAAAGAACACAGACCACCACCACCACAGTGCCATTATATACAGCAAGTCATTTCTTTTTAGAATAATCTCATTGTAGTCACTGTTTAACAGCAATAACCGACTCGGGGGTGTGGGTATACTGAAGATTTACCCAAGGTTGCCTTTGTTTAATTACTCGGGCTTCCCCTTCATGATTAAACCACATCAACCATGGGTAAATCTTCCAATATACCACACCCACTCACTGGTTACTGCTAAATTATAAGCAACCATACAAAATATATAGGTACATATACATATTCACTACTTACAAAAAAAAAAAAAAGATATCTTTGACAAATATTCAGGATCCAAGTTTTCCATGCAATATCTAAGCGAGTACCTGTTTAGGTAGATATGTTCATTGTTTTCATATAAAATGGCTCAACATTTTTAATAAAAATCTCAATCTCCATAAAGTATAGTGCACAGAGATATGCATATTGTACAGCAAATTATATGCTGCATTAGCTAAACTAACAGAAGGATAGCAGTTAAAAACTAAGAGTGACGGTTTCACACGATTAGAGCATGGCTTATTTCTACAAAAACAAAAGAGACTATATTAAACTTTTAAATGCCCCCTTTACCATATACAATCTTAAAAGAAAATCAATTAATTCAAAGCATTAAAAAAGAAGAAAATGACAAAAAGGGTTCTCAATCAATAACAGTGAGCCAGACTTGTGTGTAGACAGAAGAGCAATCTACTGGATACGTACTCAGCTTAGCACTGTAACACTGAGAAACTTAACAGGATTAATATTATAATACTAAAAAGTTACTACAATAGAACTTGTCAGCAAAAAATGAGAAGGGGGAACATTCTGATAATTAAGGTCAGTTCATATATTCATTAAAAGAAGAATATTTATAAGAATAAAGGATATTTACTAAATTCTTGG